>NW_017808403.1:499856-516479 GCF_001891065.2 Hippocampus comes
GCCCCTCCCCCACCCCCTCTCTCAGGCTCAGGACCGCCCCAGCACTCACCGCCCCTGTTGGACACTTATAGCGGTCGGTCCCATTTGTCATCTGGCTAAATTTAGCCGTCGCCATGGTCACGCAGACGCGTCGCAGGCGGTTGTCAAACTGTTTTTGCTTTTTTTCTCATCAGTTTTACGTCACTTTGTGAAGCAACGGTCGTCAAACTTCATCCGTGACCGTAAAACCCAAACACGCTCACTTTGAACGACACAGTCGAGCTCGATGGCCGCTCAAACGTCAGCTTCCTGTCGGTTGGGCGCCGACTGAAAGACACGGGGAAGGAGGCCATCCCAAAATGTTCCCTTCTGTCCAAGTGCTCCTCAAAGATTTGTCCGCAACGCGCTGCCGGAACCATCAACAAGAAAATGAAAGCAAAGCCCACCGGGAAATGCCAAGCTAACACGATCCGCCCTACGGAGACAATCGACTCTGAACGGTGGACGCGAGCGGTGAAGTGGTTCCTTTGGTGGCCCTTCCTCACCCCGCTTGTGCTCGTGCCCGTAACCGGGTTGGCGCCACTCCTTTTGCCTTTTTCCGTCAGCGAAACGGGCTCCCGCCCGGGTGCTTGGATCGGGTGCTTCAGCCGGCCCCGATGATTTGTTGGGCCGGACTCGAGCTCTGGAGGTGGCGGGCGCCGCGATCGTGCCGGAACGACTCGCCGGACGCGCGCAAGTTTTGCACCGACCGTCGAGCGGTGAACGATCGCGTCCCACCGGAAGAGCGACGGCGGACGTGCCCGGCGAGCGTGCCATCTCCGACTGGCCGCCAGCCTCGTCATCATCGTCAAGGTTCGAGAAAGATACAAGGCTTTGCTGATGGACTGTTATAGACAAGAATGATCGATGCTATGCTAAGTTGCCGAGCAGATGCTAACGGCGCGTTACGATTCTTCTTATTATTAATGGCGCAGGCGCCCTTGGGTCAACGTCGACGTAAGCCGTGACGTTTGGACGCTGTGCGATGACGTCGTAACGTGGCGACGCGGCTCCGAGTTGGCTCTTTGCCGATTGGGAAACCAAACGGGTTCTCGGTAACAACTTGTTCAGCGGCGACGTCCGAGGCGCGGTGCGGAGCTCGCGGCTTCGGCCTCCCTGCGTGGAGTTGGGATGTCGTCCCCGTGGCCGCCTGGCTTTTTGCGCCCGTCCTCCGCTGTCCTGGCGCATTCCCTGCAATATGCGCGGCAGGATCACGGAACGCTGCGTGTGATTGCGAGCGGGGAAGGTTGTTGGTGTAGCGGATGGAACGTGGTTTTCCCGTTGGCTTTGCCGGCTCGGGTTGTCCGAGAAGCCGCTCGTCGCCGGACGGCTTTTGAGTTTGCCGGGGCCGAAGGGTGGCGGCGCAAGGTACTGCCGAGTCTTCTTTCCAAGGGAAAAGGCGCTCGGCCCATACTCTGGCGGAAAAGTTCACAGGAGGCTCTTTCTTTGGTGCCAAGCGGATGGGAAATGTCACGTCGGTATTCTTGCAGACGTGCGCAAGGCGGCGCATTTTTGCAGTCGACTTGATCGGCTGCCAATCAGAGCGGAGCGTCGCCCTGGTTCCGCCGTCTCTGCTCTGAAATGTGCTCAAGTGCGAAAATGAAACATCATTTTTTTTCTATGATTGACAGAGAGTGTCTGTTTTAGATCACCGGGCACCCAAGAAAAAAATGGCCTCCTTCTTTGATTCACTTTTATTATATTTGCACTTGAGACGGAAAAATGAGCTCCCTGGAAAGTGATTGAGAAAACAAAATCATCTGTATCGATGTTTCAAACCCAAAGGCAAAATCCACTTTTCAGACGAGAATTTTTGAACACGAGGAACTTGGCCCCCCTAAAAAAACGCCACCGGTATGCATTCTTGTTTCTAATGGGGGGGTATTTGGAAAAACCAATACGGTAGTAAAGCACGGATGCCTGCAAAATCGATACTGAAGTCCAGATCCAAAGTATTCGTACTTCCCACTTGTGGCGTGCGCGCGCTTGCGTGGGCGGGAGCAGTCGCATCTGACGTCAGCAAGGAGCGCGGGGTCGTGCTCCCTGAACGTCTCACACGCACGCGCGCGCGCGCGCTCGGGAGCCCGAGGAGGAGACCGATCCAACCAGGAAAACAATAAAACCCGCAACGTGGCCAAAATGAGCTCTCTCGGGCCGTTTCTCGCCAACTTGTGCTCGTCGTGCCCGTTGCGGAACGGCGCGAAGCACGCGAGCTGCCGGAGGGCGGGAGGGGGCGGAGTTACGTAACAGGTGTCAGGAGGTGAGTGCGGACGCGCAAATGAATGGAAACCGAGTGCGCTCGGCAGCAGATTCCTCCCAAATAGTCACTGCGCGCAAGGGAGGAAGCCGAAATAGAAAAATACATGTGGTGTACACGCAAGGTGTCACTTTTTTTGCTTTTTTTTTTTTTCCTCTCTCCAAAGCTTTAAACAGGCCACTTTAACCACCGCGTTGGTGTGTGTGCGCGTGAGTGAGCGCGCAGCCTCAGCTTGTCAGGGGAAAAAAAAGGTGTTTCACTGAGTGGGAATGCCTGGTAGAACGCGTGGGCCAGGGTTGCCATGGCAACCATCTGCTGCTACGCTGGCAAACGCTCGCCGGCGGCCCACACACTGTGACATTCGACGGCCCCGCCGAGGCGAGCCGGGCCGGGCCGAGCCGAGCCGAGCCCAGCCCACCCAGCGCCACGAGTATCACGAGACCCTCGGTCACGGACCGCTCACGTCTTCCGGCTCGGGGAACGGCCGGGAAAGCATCTTCGCTTCCGTCCAAACGTCTGCCGGTTCTCTTTGCCTTCCGTGCTCACGATGCGAAAGAATCCCGATGGCCGCGAGTTCACGGCGGACGGATTGAATGCCGAGAAGACCGTTGCAACACGATGGGCCCGGTCGAAGCGCCGATTCGACCGCTTCGCTCAAGCGATACCGTTTGAGACGCGCTTCGCTTGTTGTTTGTTTCGGCTTCAGTTTGCGGTCGGGAGCGGTGGGCGTTGCCTCCGGCGCCGCACCTGTCGTACGTTCTCCTTTGCGGACAACCTCCTCGAGGACTGCGATGTCGACAACTTGCTCGCGCCGAGTGCTTATTCTCCAGACGCTTGTGTCTTGTTCATGCCGGGGGGGCTTTTTTTTTGTGTGTGTGCGTGTTTGTCCACGTCGCGGTTTATCCTGTTTTGTAAGTCGCGTTTGCGTTTGTATTTTTATTCATGGTGGACTTTTGATTTTTTTCTTGTCTTTTTGTACAAGCTCTTGATGTTATTTCCTTGCCTTCTGCAAGCGTTGACTGCTGCCTGCTTTGCGTCCCGCCTCTTCCTGACAATAAAAGCCGTGCTGAGTTCATCGCGTGCGTCTGCCTGCGCTCATCTTGAGCAAAGCCGAAGGCCCCTGGTTCACCAAGATCACGAAAGAGCGAGAGAAAGCCAAAGTTCAGGTGTCTGTTTTCAAATGTGGGGTCAACCTGACTAGTCGACTGTAGGACAGAACCCGAGTCGCTGGTCTGGGTAAATTCCCCCCCCCCAGAGACCGGCGGCGACTCGCGTGAGGGAGCCCGCTCGCTCGGTCGGGAACGAGGGAGCGCGCGCGGCCGTGATCCATCTGTTTGTTTGTTCCAGATGCAGGAGGCGGGCGCCGCTCAGCCGGGCTTTAGCGTCCTGGATCGTCTGCTCTTAACACACCCGGTGTGGCTTCAGCTGTCTCTGGAGCAAGACTCGGCCCTCTACATTCTGCTGAGAGAGCCCGTCGGCGTGAGCTTGCTCGGGCACCGCTCACCTCCGTTAAAAGTCACCGTCAAGTCAAAAGAAACTCTCACCGAGTCGTTGCGGCGCTTTCCACGCGAGAGGCGCTAGTCACCGGTTTGCCGGCTAACGGCCTTCCGGAGGTTCCGCATGCAAATCCACATCAGGGTTTAGGTTTTTTTTTTCTTTTTAAGCACGGTGGCGCATGACCGATCTGTGAGCGCATCCGCGTCGTCCTTCCTAGTTAGTTGGTTGCTTTGTGCTCCAACGTAAAAAAGGATCGCTTGAAGAACAAATGACGTCGCTGGCGAATTTGACTCACGACACCGAGCTGTTGTGTAAATCGCGGCGACGCTGGAAGATGCCTTTTAGGCGATGCAGGTCAAAGTGGCCGTCAGGGAATTCACGTGAAAGAGTCTTGACGATCGGCGCTCACCGTCCGCGCGCCGATCGGTGACATCGGTCTCCTTGCAGACGTTCTTGGTGCGCAAGTGCGGCTCGAGCCAGAGGAAGCTCCTTTGCGTGAGGGTGACGGCGGACGGGACTCGGTCCTCTGTGAAGGAGTGCCCCATCTGCGAGGAAGACTACGGTGAGCGCGGCTTCCCCCGACGCCGCGCGCGACGCCGGGGGAAGCCGCTCGCTCCAACTCTGCCTCCTCTGCCGCCAGCCTTCGCCTTGGAGAGCTCGGCGCTCGGCTTCCCGGACTTGTGTCGCCTGGTGGCCTTCTACTGCGTCAGCAGGTCCGCTTCGCTCCACCGAACGGTTGTCGCAGAGCATCGCGTCAGACGGAGAGCCCAGTTTCACTTGCCACGAGACATCTCGGGAAACGTCTTGCCCGAATCCTGCACTTCTTGTCAACGTTTTTGAACGAATCTTTCGCAACGCCATTTAAGCTAACGCTCGGATGTTTTTGCGCGCAGGGACGTCTTGCCTTTCCCTCTTCAGTTGCCGGATGCCATCGCCAATGCCACGACGCGCAGGCAGCTGGAGGCCATCTCGCACATGGGCCGAGGTGCGCCTCGCCGCCGCCGTGTGGTCATCACTTGTCATTCCGGCGACGGCGCCGTTTTCCCGTTGAATCCGAAAGCCGAACTTCTTTCTGCCCTCCGCGCAGACTTCTGGAACTCTCCGAGCGCCTCGGAGCTTCAAAACGGACCTCCGGCATCGCCGAGCGGCAGCCCGACCCGGGCGGCGGCGGCGGCGGCGGCGGCTTCGGACCGACGCCGGCTTCGGGGCCGCGCCGGCCGAGGCAAACTGTGCTTCGTAAACCCTCTCTTCCTGCGGCCGGAAGTCCGGAAGGTGGGTTGGCCCGGTCTGGAACTGATCCCCGTTGACTTAGGCTAAGAGACGGTTCCCCGGTCAGTCTGGTTAGTTCTTCAAGTCATCAGCCCCTCACGAGCTCGCAACGCTGTGAATCGGAACCGCCGACGATGAGCTCAGGCTGCCTTTTCCGTCTTTTCCGTTCCCGCAGCAGTCAGAATTCCAGGACCGCAGCGCCTCCAACAAGAGACGACGCTTCAAGCGGAGCATGTGCCTCCGCCTGTCCGGGTCCTCCGTCAATCTGTCCCTCGAGGGCGCGGGGTCCCACTCCCCGCCTCCGTCCGCGGAGATGCCCGGCGGGCCCGAGAGGCCGCCCGACTCCGATCCCCAGAGGAGAGTTCGTGCCGGGGCGGGGGTCCTGAGGAGAACCTCTGCCGTGGCGGCGAGGTCCGAGGAAGACGACATTATGGCCGCGCCGGCGCCTCAAGTAAGATTCTCTCGACCCCCAAAAATAAATAAATACTAGTCGTCATAATGCACTGGTCTCGGACCCCCTCCCCAAAAGTCTTGGTCTGGGACTGGCCGGACTCGAGATTTTCCATTGAGACCGGGAGAGACGAGCACCGATGTGCTTCACCTCTTCGTGGTAGAACAATTTATTCCTTCAATTGAGGCCGGAATGACGACGAAACCTTGCGTCAGCATTGACAAAGGGCGTTTTCTTCATTTTGGAGTCGGAAAGATGTTTTATTTTGAAAAATGATCGGATTCTCTCTTACCTCCGTCTACAGCGTATATCACACTCGACGCAGGTCAGGGCGCGCTTCTCGGTTACGGCAAAAAATGAAACACGAGAACGAGCAAAATGAGTCAAACAAAAACGTCTCCGCGAAAGGGAAAAGGCCCAGGCAGGAGACAGAAGAGGAGCCTTTGACTTCCAAGAAAACGACGGCTAAATTGAAGAGTCCGACTTCAAATCGGGATTTATTTCAACGGGAGATTCCCACGTACCAAGCCCGCCCGTATTTTTCAAGCACTTTTTATCTGCGGTCTATCTTATTTTGAAGGCATCTTCAAACGTTGCCATAGCGACCAGAGAGCCTTGCGGCCAGATAGGACCTTCCTCGTGTCATATGTGTTTATTATGTTTCGAAAATACCACACTTTTCATGCAGGTCCTATCATATTATTTTGTTGTATTGATCCGCCCTTTCAAGGCCGGTCCCTGAAAATACTGTCTGACATGAAAGCGGTCCGCGGGGCGAAAAAGGTTGCCGACCGCTGCTCTCGAACACAGGACGCAGGCTGAGGATCATCTTTTTGGGGAAATCTGATCATCAATATCGCCACAAGAGCGTGTGTGTGTGTGTGTGTACTCTGCTTCAGGCGGACCCCCGTCCCGACATCCGGCAGTCGTTCCCAGATGAGTTGCCGGCCATTCAAGTGGCTCTCCTGGCCTCGGAGCGCCGTCCGGCTCCGTCTCTGGCCGAGCTGGATAGCAACAGCTCCTTCAGCAGTCTGGATGAGGAAAGCGATCGGGATCCCGACTCGGACGGGGAGGGCGGGCCGCAAAGCCCAAGTCGGGGTCGGCGGCGGCCGCAGCGCATGAGCGAGGCCTTGGTGTGTTTCTTTGCTCCGGAGAAGCGTCTGGCGCGACTGGTGCAGGAGCTGTCCCGGGACAGGCGCTCGGTTTTCGGAGGGATGGTCCAGGACTTCCTCTCGGCTCACGCGGCCTCGCTGGAATCGCTGGCCGCCGCCCCGTGCGGCGCTTCCCCGCAGGTGACGTCCGTGCAACTCCTGCAGGGCGTGCGCCTCTTCCTGTCCCAGGCCAAGCGCTGCTTACTGGAAAGCGGCGAGCTGGAACCTCCCATTGAAACTTTGGTGCCGGAGAACGAGAGAGGTAAAGGCATCCGAGGCGCCGCCGGCACTCCTGTTGTTCGGTCGCGCGCGCGCGCGCGTGTGTGCATCCATCAAAGCTGGGAAAGTCACACGGCCCCGTGCGTGGGCTTCCGTGGATGTGCGTGCACGCGTGTTGCCTGGCAGTGCGCGGACTTCTGCGGGGATCGCCGGGCCGCTCGCCGTCCTTCCTTCCTTCCTTCCTGCGCTCGGAGTGATCTGCCTTTGCGTTGGTGGGAGCCATTTGCATTTTTTTTTTTCCCCGCTCTCTCTCGTTTATCATAAAAAGATCTCACAGGCCCACGCGTGCATGGAGAGCGCACGATTCAAAAGGGATGTGGTGGGGGGGTGGGCAGAGTTGCGGGGCGGCATCGCTACAGTGGAAAGATGGAGTCGCTTTCCATATTTGTAAGGCAGCTACAGATGGACACGGGCGAGAAAGAGAAACAAACGTGCCGAGAATGGCGGCACCAGGTCTTGCCTGCGGTCCGTCGGCGGGTTTTCTGTTTGGACTTGACTTGAGCAATCCCTTCCTGATGACTTCTTACTTGTACTTGTGACACGTGCACCCCGATGGCCTGTTTACGACGTCGGCTGTGTTATGGGAGCATCGCCCCCCCCCCCCTCATGTGAGGTGACCAAAATAGGTACTGCAGGTAAACGTTCAGGTCTCAAAGTTCATTTCAGTACCTGTACTTTGACTTAAGTGCAGGACGTGTCTTTTTCATTTTGACCCCAGAACGTGTACTTCCTTCCGCATGAGTACAGAATGCAAGAAGGAGGAACGCACAGGCGGAATTCCAAGCGTTCTTTTGTTTTTTTTTGGCAGAAGTGGCCCTGGAGCGCGCCATGTTCTCCTGCGTGCTGCGGCCCCTGCGCGCTCACCTGGACAAAGCCCTCGTGACGCTCCACCGGCGGGACGAATCCAGCCGGCGCTTGAGCCGCAGCCTCTCGCGGCTGCGGGGCGAGGGCGCGGCGGAGCGGCTGGGCCTGCGCGCCGGCGTGCCCGACGGGCGGCAGGTGGGCGAGGTGAAGCGCAAGCTGGCGCTGATGCGTCGCGCGCACTCGCCCGTCGACAAGCTGCTGCTGCTGCTGCAGGTCTGCAAGTGCGTGCAGAAGGCCTTGGGCGCGCCGCTCGGTGAGAGACGCCCGCTCGGCACCCGCGGGCTGTCAATTCCAAGTCGATCGGGTCCCATGAATTCCCGCGGGGAGGTCGAAAGCGGTCGCGAGCCCTGAAACCTGGAGTGTTTGCTTGTCGGCAGGCCAGGAAGTGAGCTGGGACGACTTCCTGCCGTCGCTGGCCTACGTGCTGGTGGAGTCCAACTGGCCTCGCATCCCGATGGAGGTGGAGTACATGATGGAGCTGCTGGAGCCGTCCTGGCTGGGCGGTGAAGGTCAGCGCCCGACGGAACGCCGCGCGCTCGACTCGCCGCTCGCTCGACTTGACTTTGCCGCACGTCCGCTTCCAGGCGGCTCCCACTTGACCGGCGCGTTCGCCAGCCTGCATCTGATCCAGAGCCTGGACCTGGACCGGGACCGGGACCGGCCCGTCTCGGGTTTCCTTCCACCCGAGGCCCGGGAGGCGCTGGAACGGTGGCGCCGCAGGCGAAGCCGCCAAGCTCAGGAGCAAAAGGAGAACCTGCGGGGCCAGGTAGGGCCCGGCACAGGAATCGCGGCCGCCCTCTCTCACTTGTGGCGGGAACCCTTCGACCCCAAGCCAAACCTTGGCGGGGTTCAAAGGGTTCATGGTCTTCACCCGGCAGCTTAGCTCGAGAAGTTGGAAGTAAAGTTCCGATCACGTGCTTCAACGACATCGGTCGCCAGCCACTGACCGAGCACACGGAGATGGGGGCTTTGACGTGCCGGGTGGGTCCGATCCTCATTGCGGCATCGGTCCCGGCGCCGGGTTCGCGACTTCAGCCCTTTTGGGGGACTTTGGAGATTGTAGCTTCGGGGCCGTTCCAACTTTGGGAGAAGTCCGCTCCTGAAACCGGAGTCGGCCCTCGTTTGCTGACGCCCGGCTGGTCCCCCGCCGGCTTTTGTAACCACGCTTGAAATTCATTTGCAGGGATTCGTTTTGAAAGGTAATCCGCTGATGTGCATCAACACACACACACACTCACACTTTCACCTGTTCTCACACCGCGTTGGGCCCAGCGGATGGAAGAGAGAGAGAGCGAGAGAGGAAAAAGAAAAAAAGAGGCATTGTCAAGCGCCACGTTTGCGTGCGGTCACGTGGTGCCTTGCGCGGGCTTCAAATAGCCCTTCCGAGCGAGCCGGCAGCCAGATTGCGCTCCGACACGGGCGGGCGATCGCTGAGGTTTGCGCCATGAGGAAGTGGGCGGTCAGATAACATGAAATTGATCGAGCTGCAGCCACGCATCCCAGCAGGCAAACACAAGATGCACGCGGACAGCGACGAGCCGGCTGACTCTGTAAGTTGGACCTGTTGACGTTTGCGAGCGCGTTTGCTTCCAAAAAAGGAAACGGGGGGGGAGGTTCGAGGGTGCGTGATGAAGCCGTGACGCTTCCTCTTTGCGAGCGCTCCTTTGGCGAATCCGAGTTTGGAGTTGGCCGCTCGCCGCGCGGTCCCGCTTTGCGCGGCGAGATGGCGACCGGCACCGAGCTCCGCCGAGCAGCGTCGGCTGGAGCGACCCGAGAAGAAGGGGCGGAGAAGGGCTCTTGTTGCTTTTCTTGGCAAGCCGGTGTGCCAGGAGTTAGCGCGTCCACCTCACGGCGCAGAGGTGCGGGGTTCCATTCCGGCTCCGGCCTTCCTGTGGGGCGTTTGCAGGTTCTCCCTGTGCCTGCGTGGCTTTTCTCCGGGTATTATCCTCCTCCCACATTCCAAAAACATGCACGGCCGGCTGATTGAACGCTCTCAAAAATGGTCCCTCGGCGTGAGCGCGAGCGCGGACGGTTTGTTCGTTTCTGTGCGCCCTGCGATGGGCTGGCAACCGGTTCAGTCCCGCCTACTGCGCGAAGACCGCTGGGGATAGGCTCCGGCACCCCTCGCGACCCTCCTGAGTTCGGAAGATGGATGGAAGGATTTCAGCGTATGTTCATCTAATCCCGGTTGACCGAACGGTTTGACGTCGCCGTCCGGGTTCGGCGCCGGCCGCTCAAGCCACGCCACCCGCTCCTCGATCGCTAAGTGTGATTTGTGCACCACCTCTCTCACCCCCACCCTTTTGCAGAGGTGCGTACGGATACTGTTCCAGGACGGGGAGCGGAGCGCCGTGCGGACCTTGCAGTGGCGAGCGGGAGAGAGCAGCCAGGCGCTGGCGCAGCTGTGCGCCGCCACTTTCGGCGTGTCCGAGCCGCAGCAGTACGCGCTGTACTGGCGCAGCGGCGGCGAGATGCGCGCCCTGCCGCCTCAGGCCCAGCCCCAAGACCTGGCGGGCCACAGCGAGGGAGGCCCCTCCCTCTCCTACCTGAGGACCGACCACGACTTCAGCAAGATGCGGCGCCTCACCAGAGGGGGGGCCGTGGACCTGAGCGAGTCGGTGTGCGAGGAGTGAGTGGGAAGCGGAGGAGGAGGTGGGCGGGCGGGCGAGAGGATGGAAGCCACTCACGCCTGCGGCGAGTGAGGGGGCGCTCGCAACATGCCGTCAAACAGAACGGGAGCGCCGCTGCCACCGGAGGCTTCCGTTCGTCTCGTGGAGGGACCGCATCCGGAGAAGGCCGGCCCACCCGCTCCGAGACCTCCGCGCCAAAGTCTTCAGCTTGGGACTTTTGACAAGGAGACGCCGCTCGCTCGCTTACTTTTCTGCCGCATCCTCCAGCTGCAGCTTCCTCGTACTGTAGGCGGGTCCACGGCGCCGCCTCTGGTGAGCCGCCGCACGACGCCTGTCGTGATGGCGGGCCAAATGTCGGACCGAGTCGAGTGGCGATGTTTCCAGGCACTCGTAAGACAACTTGGCACACGAGCGGAACAAACGTCACCCTTCCACACGAAAAACACAAACGAGCACTAACGCGGGGGCGGGGGCACAAGCGAGTACCAACACTTGAATTCCAAATAGGTGCAGCGGAATGAACGGAATGCGGCCTCCCCGTGCGGGGTGTGCATGTTCTCCCCGCGCCTGCGTGGCTTTTCTGCGGGTCCTGGGCTTTCCTCCCACATTCCAACAACATGCACGACAGGTTGATTGAGCGCTCCAATTTGTCCCGAGGTGTGAGCGTGAGCACGAGCGGTTCGCGTTTCTCCACGCGTGCCCTGCGATTGGCTGGCGAGGGCGGCCCCCCGCCTGCTCCCTGAAGACGGCTGGAACAGGCTACGGCGCACACGCGACCCTCGTGAGGAGAAAGCGGATCGGGCCGTGGATGGACGGACGATATGAAATCACTTCTTTTGGGGGTCGCTTATCGCGGCAAAGAAATGAATTGCAAGCAGAGCGTTCTTGGTCGACGCAGAGAGAAAAAATGAGCACAAAGCGAGCAGTTGTTTTTTTTTTGTCTGCTGGGGTGGGGGTTGAACTTGATGGTCAAGAACTGCTCGAGACCTTTTTTTTCACACCAATGCCAGTATGAGTACTCGGCGATACCGTTGGTACTTTGGACGCATAAAACTTCGATTAACTTCATGACAGATAATCGCCAACAAATCCTTGTCGTTCTTTCTGATGCATATGCGGATTCGCTGATGTGTTGTTAGGTTGAGCGCCAACCACCGGCTCGTTTTTTTTTTTTTAACTGATATTGGTCGTCTTCATGAGTACCCGATACTTTGGAATAAGACCCGTATCAACCGGATACTTGGTATCGGTCCTGGGAAAAAACGCTAACGGTAAGACCCGGCGGTCCTCCGAGTGTGCCTTTGTCCTTGTCGTGCTTGTCCGCCGCCCTCGATAGCAAATTTGGCTCAGCCGCCTTTTCCAATGTGCTGGGTGTTTTTCTTCTTTCTCTTCGCATGACGCGGCGCGAGTGGGGTTCTTCTTCATCACTTTACTATTTGGTTGTCAGCGAGTCGACGCAAACCGCTCCCGCCCCCCGAAAACACGGCTGCGGGCGAGTTTTTCAGCAACTGGATGTCGAGTCTTCGGCAAATGGAAAAGCGCGACTCGCGGGCACTGGCACGTCATTTGGGAAGTCGGCAAGCGACTGGAAGCTGCGACTGGACGGCTGCGAGCGGAACAAAACTTCGGCGTTTTGCAAACTACCTTTCAATGTTCAGCTTGCCATGTGGCTGTTGTGCGGCTTCAAGCAGCGAGCGACGGCCATGATGTGTTTTGAACATAACAACTGCATGCCTTTCTAAATAGGATCCGTGTGATTTCAAGGCTCGGTGAAAGTGGCGTGTGCACGTGTTGACCGTGTGACCTCACTGTTCCTTTTTGCTGTAAACGTGCCGGGTCATTTGCAATCATGGCAAGAATTAAAAAAAAAAAAACAAACCAAAGTGTGGAGATGTGAGTGCTGTTTTTTTTTCTTCTCTACCCCCCCCCCCCCACAATTATTCGACACAATAACCTACCTTACTACACCGCTTGACGTGGTAAGTCAACTGCTGGGTGTGTGTGAGTGAGTCTAAATAAATTGGGTTTTTTTTTTTGTTGGAGAAAGTCGCTGCCACCAGTTTCTCGTGACGTCACCAAACATCCGTCCAGGCGATGACAAAAGTCGCCAGCGGGTGGCGCCATGTACCTATTTCACAGGACAAGCCACGTGACTCAACGCGGAAATGGCGAAGCGAGGGGCGTGAGGAGCCGAGCTGAACTTGGGCTACTGAAAAACACACACACAAAAAAAGCTGCTTGTAAGGGCAGCTGCGTACTTGAACAACAACATTCAGCTTTCGCTTGTGCGACGGATGTAAGTCGAGACTTGCTGCCCGTGTTTGTATGAGAAGCTTGGCTCACCGGCGTCGTCCCGATTTCCGAGCTTCTACAATGTACACGAAATGGGTCTCATGCTCCCAGCGTGCTTGTTTATTTGTTTGTCTTTTTTCACTCAGTTGTAGTGTGAAGGCGTTGTATGCAATACTTGACTGGTTGTTGCCAAGTAAATACCGGGCCAGTGTCGCCTTTTCGTCTTCATCGTCAACATCGTTCTGTCAGGAACTTTCTCAAACGGAATGAATTTTCATGACCTCTCGGGGTTTAGAAATGTACCCGACCCCCGCTTGTATTCTTAATCAATAACTTGGAAAGGAGCCTTTTTTTTTATTTCAGCGTTTGTGAGTTACAGAAAAAATACTAGATTCGTTTTTGTTCCCTCGCTGTTGTGTAAAATGTAGCGAGTGTCGAGTAACTTTCACAATAAACGCTCACATTCAATAAAATCCGAGCCCTTTTCTATCACCGGGTTTGGGTTTCGTGAAATTCCAGCAAATGGATTCGGTTGAATAACGGATCTCTCGGAGATGAATGTTCACGAGAGGAAAAATAAAACCCTCAAGTACCCTCATATGGATCATATTATGAACAGTTGGCTCGTTCTGCCCATAGTAGTGGGGCACTCTTAAGACCACTGACGCAATATTTGATCATTTCCTGTAGAATCACAGATGATGAGAGCCAGATGATGATATGGGACCATCCTGCTAATCCTCTTATTGACTTGTTTTGCTCCACTGGCAGCACATCTTGGCTCCCGGTCGACGGGCACACTAGCTCGCTAGCTTCTCGTTCCACCATTTCATCACTGCTTCTTTTCTTTTTTTTTTTGTCTCCTGCTCCAGAGTGAGACGCCGTCGCGTCGATGGCCAGGCTGTGACACAGAGTGGCCACCTCGCTCCCGGGATCATGGATGATGCCGCCGCCGCCGCCGCCGCAAAGATGAGGAGTGAGTGTCGACCGCGTAGCCTCCCACCTGTGGGCCGAGGTTCTATCCGTCGACTTGGTCGGCACTCTACGGAATGGACGCGTGTCACGTCAGGGTGACCGCATCCCACGCCGATGGATTAGAACAGGCACTCCTCCGTCATATTTTCCAACCTGCATTAGCATTCATCACTCACAAATAGCTGGAGATACAGTATCTAGTTTTCAGCAAAAAGTTAATGACTATTAATATATAACCTTTGGAGAGGAACTTAATTTGTCATTGCCTAATCTTTCAAGACCAATGATGCACCTGTATGATTATTGTTATTTATTTATTCAATTTGCAAAACATGCTCGTCTCGAATAAGAAAATGGAAGCCAAAATCCACTTGGCTCGGCTCCTTGTAAGCGAACACAAAGTTGTACAAAAAACATGGAAACATTGAATAGTTTTTTTTGGGGGGGGGGCCTGGGGGGGGTTGATCCTGAAATATCACCCAAAAGCTGAAATATGCAGGACATTTTTTCTGATTGGGAGATATAGGTAGATTGCTAACGGCTAACAGAACACACAACATAAGACATTCGCAGCAAATGTTCATTTGACGTTCGTTCAACAAAGATACAATGGGAAAATGCCGGAGAAGAGCTAACAGAAATTAGCAGCAGCTTCTCTCTCTCTCTCTTCTCCCCCGCCCCCTCTCCATCCCACCAAACTATATTGTGTGTACTTCAAAGTGATGCTCAGCCATTAAGACAACAGACAACAAACAAGTGTGATTGTGTTGGTAGTTTATGGTGTGTTCGACGAGAGATTGTAGCTGTAAAGCAGCCCTGGATTAGGGGCAGATGTCGAGAGAGATTCATCTGAAATAAACCAGTTCAGTGGGCCATGTGTGCTTGGGGGGGGGGGGGGGGAAACTTTGGGTAGTGCTACAGATCAGACGGGTCATCGGTGCTGAAGAAAGCAAGAAAAAGACTAATAATGCAAGATGCGTTTGTAAAATAGTATATGATCAAATAATTCATCCTATTTTTATGTCATTGTTATTAATTGAATTACTATTAAGTGACCAATATTAGTCATGGAAATCCGCAGAAGCCTGTCTGTGAATTATGAACAGTTCCAAACACAAGTCAGTGCTCGTACCAAATTTTCAGACGTTAGCTGCAAAGAAAAATGGGACAGGAAAAGTCCGTTCGAACATCTGACCTTGATTTTGTTGTTAATCAGACGGCGTTTAAATGGCGGCCAGTATGTCCTGACTCCGATTTTACGTGAATTTGAATGAAACGGTTTCATTGTGAGCACTGCCACATCCCCAGTCATGGGGTGTGAACACTTGTGCAACTACATGATCTCAATTGTTTAGTTTGACTTTTGCATCCAAACAAAAGATGTCGGAATGCATCCCGTCAACACAATTGACGCGATGCTGGTTTCCTTAGCCCGTCTATGGCGTTCTGTATTACGTGTTAGCATTAAGCTAGTCTTTTGGAAAATAGTTTGAAGTGGTTTACTTAAATTTGCGTGCAGTGTGTAATTCTCTTTGCTTTCACAGTCCTGATCCCTTTCTTTTATTTTTCTGCGTTTGTTTTTTCAGGCTCCGCCAAGGCGGGAGGCGTTCGCTTCTCGGAGGAAGCCCCGCTGGCCGGCGCCCCGTCCCACGTCCGCTTCGACGACAAGCTGCACGACTCTGTCGTCATGGTGACGGCGGAGGATGACGGCAGCTTCCTGGTGAAGGTGACGCTAACCTCGCCGCCGCAGGGACGGTTCGATGAAACTTTGATGGCCATTTGATCTCTTGCGTTGGACGGCAAAGCTCAGCACAGTCACGGGCGCCCCAAATCACCTGGGGCCTTGTTTTGTTCTTTGCAACCGGGCCGCCCCATCCGTCTGCATGCAGTTGGGCTTCCTGAAGGCACAACACCGCTACGAAATCGCCTTCACCCTGCCCGAGGTCCCGGCCCTCGGAAAAGACGTGTGTCTGGCGCCAACGCCGAGCCCCCACCTCCGCGTGGTCGATGTCTCGCCTGCTCCTGAAGGTGAGCAAGCTTGAGACGCTTTCCACATGCAAACCACTTGATTTGAGTTTTGAGCACTTTCCTCCAAATTGACCCAACACGATTTTTTTTTTCCAAGTGAATGAATTTTAAAACGCTTCCCTTGGGTCACGGGCTGCTTCTTCTTTATTTTGGGGGACTTCCTGTGGCAGCGTTACAGTACCACTTCAGGCCTGGAATACATGTTGCAGCGATGGAGCATCTTTTTCTGAAATGTTTGTGTGTTGACGGGAAACTTTTTAAGCAAACCAAAAAGAAATAGACCAGCACGACATGTTGACAATACTTTGGGATGTTTCATTAGGGTTGGTTTAATTTCACTTTGACTTTTGGTTGTTTTGGTTTTTTCTTTTTTTTTCCAATTTGGTTTGTTTGAAGTACTTTTTAAAACCAGGTTAGGTTTTTTTATTTTTTTTTCAACGCTTCATTTCGTTTGTGTCTGGAATATTTGGCTGCTGCTGCTTACAGTGCTTAGCCGCTAGGTGGTATCGTGATCAACAATCAATTGCACTAAACTTTCGTGCAATTGATTGTTGTGACTAAAGGATATCAGAATGGCAATAGTGACATCTAATGGCAAAATAAGAACATTGCGACTTTTTCCCAGAACAGATGACGCTTACAGTGTCCCTATTGATGGCGGTATCTCCGACGAGCGGGCTGAAATGTTCTCACACAGCCGGGGTGCATTGCTTCGGGGGGGCAATGGGTTAGAGCGCAGTTTAACTCGTCCCAAAAAGTTAGCGCTGAAATTAAAATAAAAACTTCTGGCATGTACAAAGTCTTGGAATCACGTCAGCTCGTCGTTCCCTGTGTGTGTGTGTGTGTGTGTGTGTGTGTGTGTGTGTGTGTGTGTGTGTGTGTGTGTGTGTGTGTGTGTGTGTGTGTGTTGTG
>NW_017808403.1:517826-520806 GCF_001891065.2 Hippocampus comes
TGTGTGTGTGTGTGTGTGTGTGTGTGTGTGTGTGTGTGTGTGTGTTGTGTTGTGTCTCTCCCCCCAGGAGGCCTGAAGGTGACGTGCGAGTACATGGCTCAGCAGGAGGGCGTGTTGTGCGAGCAGGTGCAACTGTTGAGCGAGGCCAATGATGACGTCTGCGTCACAGTCAAAGTTCATGCCAGGGTCATGGGTACGAGTCTCGGTTCACTTCATCAACCGCTGTCTTTTTCCGGTCACAAAATACCACAGAATAGGTCACCATTATCGTCTTTGACGCTGCTCTTTCCCGCCCCGCGCGGCTTTTCCGTGCAGACCGCCATCACGGCACGCCCATGTTGCTGGAGGGCGTCCGCTGCATCGGCGTCGAGCTGGAGTACGACTCGGAACAGAGCGACTGGCAGGGCTTCGACTGACTCTCCTGATCGCCCTGAAACACTGACAGCGGGCAGCCGGCTGGCCGGCCTCTTCTTGCCACCTTTGTCCAACGTGCCCTTGTGTTTGCGCCATTTGGCCACGTGGGGGCAGCAGTGACCCATCATTTTTGTCATCGGAACAAATCTGCAAGTTAGTGACGAACATTCAACCGCCTTTGACTCCTTTGGGTTTTTTTTTTCTGGATGTATTGTAAACCCGACCAATTTATCCGAAATATTGCACCTTGTCACAATATAAAACATTTCCCAGGTGCCTTAGTGACTCGGATCGCCTCATTGCCCGCGGAAGCACAACTTTGGATGCCGTGC
Source organism: Hippocampus comes (assembly GCF_001891065.2). Taxonomy (NCBI): domain Eukaryota; kingdom Metazoa; phylum Chordata; class Actinopteri; order Syngnathiformes; family Syngnathidae; genus Hippocampus; species Hippocampus comes. The sequence goes on from NW_017808403.1 coordinate 518,573, forward strand.
AGTGGGTTTGTGGCGCCTGGACGCCAAACACAAACGGGTGGCTGCGCGCTACTTATTAGAAGTGAACCCTGTGGCGACGATGAAACTGACTGCCGTTTATTTGTGAGCAACACATCCATAACCGTGGCCTCATCACAACACATACGGATAGTGTCACGCTCCCTCTTCAGATACGAGTAGCCGTCAAGAGGTGGGCGGCGGCATTCCAGACCGACCAGAGACGCTTGATGGAGGATTGGCTGACTCCACAGTCAAGTGCGTTCTAGTCATCCAAGCCGAGACGTGACGAAGGCATGAATGACTGCATCGCCGAGTGTTCGTCAAACAAGGAAAGGCTTGCTGAAGATGAAGGAAGCTGGATTTGACAATGGCGCCAATTTCAAATCGCGGTCCAATTTAAGACCCAAGTCCGCAGGATAGGATGGACAAGGGCCACTGGGACCAAAGACCATCACATCATTGAAATGATTTGTTCCCATAGGCGAGCAAAATGCTCTCATCGCACCCTCGTGAAATGCTCACACACGTTTCTGAGAAGCTCTCAGGCTTCCGCTGCCTGCATTTTATCTGTGTGTGTGAGAAGGAGAGAGCCTTAATTTCCAAATCCGTGGCAGCATTTTCATGGTGCATGTGCGCGGCCGCCTAAAAAGATTGCATGACCTTTTCGCTTATGTCAGCATCAGTTCCTGCACGGGCAAGCTCCAAAATGACGACTCTCAGGCGGTTTGCTCATGCTCATGTCAACACCGCAGCAGCGCTGCTGGACTTTTGCTTGGAACATGCCAACGCTTTAGTCACTGCCTGAAAGTGGCTCTTTGGCCCAGTGTCTTCCCCCAGCCTCGCTGCGGCCGAGCGACTCGGCTGAAGCAAGTTGGGGCGTAAAGGGTCCCTCCTGATCAAAAAGTACCACAAACGGACTTGGCGAGGCGGGCAGTCATCGAGCAATAAAATGCCACCACGCCTCCTTTCATCTCGCATGAGCTGGCGCTGTTCTAGGAGTTTGTCTTCATCCGGTGCCTTCCTCCTTCCTGGCTGCGTCGAACGGAGTTTCGTGACGGTCCACCCGCACTTGGGACTGCCTCGAAGAAGCTCATCGGTTTTCCTGCGACCGGTGGCGGTTCCTCGGATGGACGCTAGGTGGCAGCTGAGGCCGCTGCGGGGATTTGCTGCGCAGCGAGTGTCCCCGGCTCAGCACACCCTGACGCGCCGCAAAATAATCACTCGTGATGGTTTCGAGGGCTGCGGAAGGCTCCAGTCACGCATTGTTATTTTTTTCGTAATTGTATCAATGGCAGATGAATCTTTGGCCCCCCTCTAACTGGCAGGAAGGCAACAAAAACGTCTTGGGCGCTAGAAGAGTGACAACATTACGGAGCGGGTATTTCTAAAGTGCGAAATATGTTATTTAAAAAAAGGTTTACAAAGAGAGTAGACGATTTTTTTTTTACTCTCTCTGTATTGTAAAGCGGCAATCAGAGCGTCATGATTTTGAGCGGTGCTTTTTATTTTGTATTTATTTTTTTTAACCTTGACATCGCAGAAAAATAATTCGAAGCGATATTCTTTGGATTTGTGCCTGGGGGCTTCAAATGTTAATTTGAAAAGGCCACAAATAGTGGGGAGGCATCGAGAAGGGGGAAATTCGGAGAAATTCATCAAGTCAGCAACGGTCATTTGTATTGGCAAAGATTGAGATGAGACCAATCGGACCTGTGCGGTTCAAAGTTAGGCTTTTTCGGAGACAATTGGAGCCAACCATTCAAAGTGGCGATGGGTTGTCATCATTTCTGTCGAATGCGTTTGGTTTGGCGCGCAGGCACATGGGACCGATTGCAGTCAACAGAAAAAAAAAACAAACAAAAAAAAAAAGATCCACGAAAGAGCCGTCTTTTGTTGTTTTAAAAACCAGGCTGAAAAAGTCGAGTCCGGTTCCTTCGTTTTTTTCTTTTTATTTACAGCAATTGATGCAAAAGGAAATTGGGCAACACTGTTGGTGGCTGCAAAGCTTCGACAAAGAAACAATTGATGGCACCGAAACGCCGGCGCCTACTGGTGAAAATAACACACACCCACAGCCACACACACACTGGCCCAAATAAGTGGAAATGCACCGCGGGCGAGCATCTTCACCAAAGTCGCATGTGCGGAAATTGTGGCGGCGATGAATTGGCGCGTGTGTGTGTGCGCGCGGCAATCAGCCGCCCGTTGTCTCCGCTGAGTGCGGCTGGTGATTG
>NW_017808403.1:520974-522568 GCF_001891065.2 Hippocampus comes
CTATTTAAAAGATTTTTAACAAATTTTTGCCATGAACCTTCCATGAGAATCATACATGCACACACACGCGCTTGCATACACACATACATTTTCTCTCTCTCTCTCTCTCTCTCTCTCTCTCTCTCTCTCTCTCTCTCTCGACCAGACAATGCTTGTAACATCAAGGGGAAAAAAACTGATGAAAGGAGGAAATATATTACTTTATTGAAGCAACTTAATATGCCACTTGAACAGGAATATTTGACACCTAAAGCCTCAAAAAAAAAAAAAGACATATTTTAAGACCAGCGTACAATAAAGTGCACAGTAAACCCCCATTGGCAGGTGATAGACATGGAGCACTGCGAATAGAGAAAAAGTGAGTCAGTGAAGCCCACCGAAAAAGTTTGTATCTGCCTTTAGATGTCACAAAATGGTGGCAAAGCATTCATTCATTTTCCAAAGATCAAAATAAAACTTGGCTACACACTTCACCATACACCTGTAGTACTTCCTTGGCACAGAGATGACAGAAGATGACTCCAAGGCAATATTGTTATTGCTATGGTCTGAGCAGAAAGACAACAAATGGGAGTTTGGATGGCTTTTTTTTTAGCAAATAAGGGCAGGTTGAAAGAAATATTTGTGACTGCTGAAAATGTTCCTCCAGAATAAGAGTTATCAGCCAAGTTTCCGCTGAGTGCGGCTGGTGATTGACAGCCGCTATTGATGGCGGCCGAGATTAGGCCAGGCGAAAGGCGTAGCGAGCCGCCGCACTGTGCCGTAATTACGACCTTGGAGGAAGAAAAGACAAAACTCCAATTATATCATGGCGCACAAAACGCTTGTTGGCTGGGAGGCGTCACAACAACGCGCCGCAGGTGCACCGGCGACCCCGCGCAACACATCACAACAGAGGATCGCGAGGCCCCTCGCGCCGCCGCCAAGCACGACAATCTTCCCTCTGCTCTTCTCCGCTCCCAGCCGCTTGCTTGCAAATCAACCACTTGGTGCGATTTCCCATGCGTGCCACTTCAGGTGGCTTTCCTTATATTTTCGATCGTACGCACTGATCGAGTGGAATGGCGAACACACCTTGGAGAATAGATGAGAAATAATGTGGACGACCGATATATATATATATATATATATATATATATATATACGATATAGATAGATCTATCATTCTATATCTATAGATATAGATAGATAGATAGATAGATCGATCGATCGATCGATCGATCGATCGATCGATCGATCGATCGATCGATCGATCGATCGATCGATCGATCGATCGATCGATCGATCGATCGATCGATCGATCGATCGATCGATCGATCGATCGATCGATAGATAGATAGATAGATAGATAGATAGATAGACACACACATACACACACACAAAGCAAATATGTATTGGGGCAACTGAGCGTCTTAAGATTTCTCGATAATTATTTTATTTAAATTTTTTTAACCCTACATGTAAAACCCACACGCACACACGTGCGTGCATACACACACGTAATATATATATATATATACACACACACACACACACACACACACACACACACACACACAGAGAGAGAGAGAGCCACCCCCACACACACAATAAT
>NW_017808403.1:522599-526565 GCF_001891065.2 Hippocampus comes
ACAGAAAGAGAGACCCCCCCCACACACACAGGTATATTTATTTAATGCACTAGCAGACCACTATAGTCAAAAAAACGCATTTTTTTCATTTGATACCACGAGAAAGTGTGTCTCAACTTTTTTATTCCTTTTCTACATTTATTAGGACATTGTTATAAATTGCGATACAATTTGAGAGGTAGTATTTTACAGAGGCTTTATTTATTTATGTATTTATTCCTTCCCTTGTGTGTGAGATTACATCGTCATCCACATTTTATGAATAACTATGACATTGTATTTCACAAGAAATTATACATGATGGTCATGAATCTTTTTTTTTAATGTCGACTTTGCATTGTATTCAATAGAATGCAATTAGACGGATCCAAACCTACATCACAGCACACAGTTCCTATCATTTGACCCATCCGATTGCAATGTGTGTATAATTGTGCCGTCACCGTAAATACAGAGGTATTCAATTTGCAAGGGGGTTGCCAAAGTAATGTAAGTTGTTTCCGAATGGATGGCTCGACTTTACGAACGGCAAAAGGAGAGATGGAATCCTTTGAATGCAGTTTTATTGAAAGAGGGAAAAAAGACGCCTGCCCCGAAGCACGTTCGAGAACACAACAACTTTTTCCGGCTACTAAAACACGTCCTGTTTCCTTCAGCCAATCAGACTCTCTCAATATAAACATGATTAAGAAATTAACTCACTCAACTGTATTTATAGAGCACTTTCAGACAGCCATCGCTGCATACAAAGTGCTGTACATGGAGCAACTAACATATACATTTACAACAGTAAAGCAACAAATCGGTAACAATTAAGGAGAATATAATTTAGGTAACTTTAACATCAAAGACAATACTGTAATGTTCAAACGTAAAATGATAATAATTAACAATTTAAGAAAAGCTTACAGTAGGTATACGGTCGTTTCATATCGTTGAAATTCGAGACCTATATGATGAAAGTATTTTCCCCTCGTTTTTCTAAACTTGTAACATAATACAAATAAACCTATTGGACGTATTTTCTTTTGTTTACAACTTTTGCACCCGCGTGTATCTGTAGCTACGTTATATCAAACGGGAGGTGGGGGGCGGGGCGAATTCTACTCATTGTTTCATGGTTTTGAACTCCAATGATTGTGTAGCAAGTCCGCCTATCGAGGGTTTCCTCGATTTACGACGGTCTCCACATAAGTCTATCTGTGTGTGTGTGTGTGTGTGTGTGTGTGTGTGTGTGCGTGTGTTCAGGGCGAGGATTCCCGTTCGGCCCATATTTGGATTTCCGGCTGCGGGGCCACCGAGGCGTCACGACTTCGCCTCCAAATGAAAGCCAATCAGAGATGAGGCGGACGTGACGTCACGGAGCCGGCGAAGTGGCCTTTCCGAATCTTAACGGAAGAAGGCGGACGTGACAAACTGTCGGCGCCCGAGTACGTTTCGCTTTTCCAGTCAAACGTTTGCACTTCCGAAGTTGCCCACACTTGGATCGTGCGTGTTTGTGTGTTAGGTGGAGGGTGGGACGCTTCCTCTCCAACCTCAATTTTCCCGACGCCCCCCCTTTCCCCCTCCTCGCCCCATTCCTCATTCAACACCTTGACTGGCTTTCTTAGCCCCCTCTCGGCTTCCATAGTGCCGCCAGGCTCTGCTCCCCCGAACTGCACTTCCGCATCATGCCGGACACACACCTGACGGCCGTTTCGTTTGCCTGCCAGGTGCTTCCACTCTGAGAGCTTCCTTGGGTATTGTCGATTTAAAACAAACAAACAAACAAACAAAATATCTATATACAGTATATATATCTCCATATTTCTTTATTTGTGATTTCCCCGTGGGGGAGAGGAGCGGAGGCCATGCCCCCCGCGCCCTTCCAAGAGGAGGAGGAAGAGAAGAAGAAGTAGAAGAAGGCGAGAAGAGAGGACGCGAGGAGGGAGCCGCGCATGATGTTCGATGAGGCCGCGATGGGCGACGGGAGCCCCCGCCGCGGCGGAGCCAAGCCGCTGTGCCGCTCGCCGCTGGACGGCTCGTCCGACGCCCCCGGCACGTCGTCGTCCCCGCCCGACGACGCCCACGACAAACTTTTGGGAGGGGACCCCGACTACTGCCGGCGGATCCTGGTCAGGGGTGAGTGCGCCTTCCCGTCGGCGAACTTTAAAACGTGTTTTCGTCGCTCGCGTCCAATTCTTTCCTTTTGACTCGGTCCCCTGCGTATATTTTTTATAACACTCGAGGAGGACGCGCACAAATGAAAGTGGGGTGGGGGCGGCCGGTGGTCTTTGTGTGACGGCGAGATGTTACACTTGCACGACGATTGGCTTCAAAATCACCCACGAACTTGAATGGGGTGTTCAGAAAAACGTCTTGTTTGTTTGGTTGTTTTGTTTTTTTTTTGACGATCAGTTTTGAACTATTTTCAGGATGTACGGTGATTTTAATATTCGGTTGCCCGGGCTTCCCTAAACGAGAGGCCACCAGACAGCGCAAAAGAATAACAATCAGGATGATAATAATGATGATAATAATAATAATAAGAATAATAATAATAACGGTATTAATAAAATACATTATTTAAACGTGGTTACAAAACAAAACGATTTGGGTGGAAAAAAAAAAAGAACCGAGCCGCTACTTGGGTCTTTTTTTTTGTGTGTGTGTGTGTGTGTGTGTGTGTGTGTGTGTGTCCAAAACAACCAGAAAGTTGGTGTGATTTTGCACCCAAATGAAACGGGCTGATTTTGGACGCCGCGGTTCAGCTCAATGTGCAATTAGCTCCGCGTACTCGTGCATCTCTGATTTAAAAAAAAAAAAGAGAAAATCCTAAAGGCGTCTGTCTACGAGAAATGTCAGCGACAATGAAAATGTGCGTTGAACGTCCAACGTTTGTTTGAGCGGCCCGTCAAAAGCGCCTCGCGTTCTCGTTTCCAATAAAACGAAGGGCAAACGTTTCCGAGGCAAACGCTCGTTTTGCGGCGTGACAGGCGAAAATAGCCACCGTGTCAAATTTGGAGGAAAAGGAAACGTCGACAACGTTTTTGGTGTGCTTTCGCTCCGCTCTGTTGCGTTCCGCGGATTTGTTCCTTGCTTTCTTTTTCTTCTCGCTAAGGCCCGGGGTCACCGAGAGTTCAGCGCACTCGCTTTCGTTGTTGTTGTTGTTGCTATTTTTTCTTTTTCCTCCCGCGAGCTCGGACGTGCGCAGAAAAAATGACATCGAAAAGAACTGCGCGTCACTTCATTTGGATTTTTTTTTTTTTTGCCTTTCAAGCAAGCAAGCGGGTTGAGATTTTTGGTGGTTGTTTTCCCGTCCTCTTTTTTTTTTTGTGTGTGTTTAGTGGCCGGCCGGCGGGCCGGACGTCGCGCGCTGGTTATCGCCTCATTTCAGCGCTTTGCTCGCCTCATGTTTAATGGAGGCGCGGCTGTTGATTTTCCTTCCATATTTGATGACTTGAAAGCAGCCGCGCGTGTGGACAAAGGCCGACAAAGAGCACCTCCGCCTGACCGACGGCGACAAACGCGAAGACGTTCGTGCTAGCCGGGGGCCGCACGTGATCCCTTTGCCTTGTCGAGAACCAAAACGTCGGCGCGCGGAGATGTGGAATCTTTGATCGCTTTCCGAACGTCTACTCACCAAATAAGCGAGAAGCGAACGCGAACGTTTCGCACGAGGAGGATGCTGAACAGCGTGACGAGCGACAACATTCAGGCTACAGATCGGAATGTCAACTGCTGCTGATGACGATTCGAATAATCATGAGAATGATGATCTTGATCAAAAATTAGGAGGATTACAATACTATGTCCATATCTATCTTTATAGCTATCTATCTACCTATATATGTATGTCTATAAAAATATAGATAAATATAGATTTGTGGATATACACACACACACACACACACACACACACACACAAAAAAAAGAAAACTAGCACACCATGAAATTTGTGCTTCATAAAAATACAGTTATGACACT
>NW_017808403.1:526718-531678 GCF_001891065.2 Hippocampus comes
TATATATATATATATATATATATATATATAGATAGATAGATGTGTGTGTGCTATTTGTCCAATGTTAATATAGCCAAAGTCAAATATCAATCTTAGCGTGTGTGTCATCTTATTCCACACACACAATAAGCATTATTGTTGATTCAAAGTAATCGTCAGAATGTTCTACTTCTTGTCGGAAAGGTGGTATTGACCGACCCCCGCCGTCATCGGATCTTTGCGGACGGCGGTTGAGTGTTTTTGTTTTTTTTTTTGGAGGGGGGGGGGGGTTGCCATTTGGAAAGGAGGCGCGGCGACGACTCTGCTAGTCGCTTGCAAGCAGTTTTGCGCCGCTCCTCCTGCTCCTTGTGGAGGACGATGATGTCATATGTGGCCCTTGTTGGCACTTGCAGACGCCAAAGGCACCATCCGCGAGATCGTGCTGCCCAAAGGTCTGGACCTGGACCGGCCCAAGCGCACGCGGACCTCCTTCACGGCCGAGCAGCTTTACCGGCTGGAGGTGGAGTTCCAGCGCTGCCAGTACGTGGTGGGCCGCGAGCGTACCGAGCTCGCGCGACAGCTCAACCTGTCCGAGACGCAGGTGAGGGCCGCCCACCCACACCTCCATCGCTTCCAAACAACACCCCCCAGGTCCAGTTTTCCCGGAGCACCTCCATTTGTCACCATTTGCAGGCCGCCCAAAAGCAAACGCCGCGCATGTTGCACAAGACGATACATTTTGTCATTTTGACCTGACTTCTAATTGCCAAATAAAGGCTTCACTCGCCAGAAATAACAGCAACGAGCTGATGGCAATTCATTCTTCAAAGTGAATTATCATGCATCAAAAAAAAAAAAATGAGAGAGAACCATCGGCCACCCTAAAAGTTGTGCAACAATGCTGAAAATCTGGCAATGGCCTCCTTTTCACGACATCCAACAGGTGCGCAGGTGTTTGCTTTTGGCCCATTCAAAGCTCCGGCGTGACCGTGAACAGAAATTTCAATCTCTCGTCCCCGCACAAACAAAAAGATCGCAAAAGGCTTCTTCTGAAGAGAAAGAAGGGTGGGGGTGGGGGTGGGGGGGCAGAAAAGAAAAACCAACACATTCTTACAAGAGTGAAGCTCGTATCTTTGTTGTTTGCAAGATGATGACTTGCCCTGATTGATTGATTTGTTGTTCATTGGAACATGGCAACTTTGGGGAACACTTGAAATTCCTTTCTGGCATTTCGGGGGACACTTTAGGACAAGGAGGAGGAGGAGGAGGAGGCCCGCTTGAAAAGGGACTGTGGCATGTGTACACAATGTAAAAATCCCACACAAGCCTGTCCGATGTTCCATTTTGTCGCGAGAGAGGAAAAAAAATCAACTTGCCGCCACAATAAAGCGAGGCATCGCCTGACGGCAAGGAATTCCCCATCATGACGCGACTCCATTGGTCCCTCACGGTGCAGCCTTCCCTTCTTATCGCTCAGGATTGTGCGGAACTTGCTTGACTCGGGTTTTGCAAATCGGCTGTCAGATTTCGAGCAGCGGGGGGTCCGCAAACGGAAAAACGCAAGGCCCACTTGAACGTTCGCCAACGTGTTGGAGATGGTCTGCATTGGCCTTCTCTTCAAATTTCCGGGCAAATAGTTGGGGGAAGAGCGCCCCAGATCGAGTTCAGCCGTTCCACTCGACTTTTACTGACATTGGAGCAAGTGTGTGTGTGTGTGTGTGTGTGTGTGTGTGTGTGTGTGTGTGTGTGTTTTGCCGCCGCCGCCGACATGACATCACGTCTGAGCGCGGTGGCAGCGCGTTCCAGCCTCGAGGCGAGCGGCGCGGGTCCAGGCGGGCCGCGTGCGGATTGTTCTTTGTTGCGGCCCAAGCGGACGGACGCGCCGGCGGGCCGCTCGCGCCGGCGACAGGAAGTCAGACAGTCGAGCAAGCTTAGCCGCCCTCGCCGCCCGCGCGAAAGGATCACCGCTCGCTTGCCATTTCGGGGCAGTTGGTGAGCACGCGTTTCTTCTTTTTGCGTCAGAAAGGCCGCTGAGGGAATGGCCAATCCGTCCGGGATGCGCAAGCGGAGCCAGGCGGGTTTCTCGCCGATCCTTCGCAAGTCTGCAGTCCCACCCATCTCCGAGCGAGGCCTTCCCTCCCTTTCCCGCACGACTCTGCCGCTCGCACTCGCAGAAGCGAAACCAAAAACGCTCAGCGGCTTTCGGTCGGGCCGCTTCACGGCGGCCCGTCGCCGAGTCGCGTCTGAAATGGTCTCGCGCCGAACTGGCCCCGAGTGGCAGGAGCCCTCTCCGAGAGCCGCGCCGAATTAGCAGGGGGAAAAAAAAATCGGTTCGGACGCGAAAGCTGCGAGTGCGTGGAAGAAACGGGCGCGGCGCACGGAATCTTGTTCATTTGGATGCGGGGCGACAAGGAGAAGGCCTCAACGGAAGGGCGTCGCTCCGCTTGAACGCCAGCGGTTTGTCGCGGCGGTCCCGGTCACCGCCCCGAGCGCTTTGGCGCTCAGGAGGGATTAGGGCGGCCGCATCTATCGGGCCTCCGATAAGACGGGGTTAACCGCCGGCTGAACCCGGCCGGCCGCGCTCACGGCGACGGCGCTCACGGCAACCGCTCCCCGCCAGCCCTCCAAAGGGCGCTGCTTTGGCCGCGGGCGCCCTCTTTTGATTTGCTGAGCTCTTGTGCCGCCTCGCCAGGGGGGGGACCCGGCGGCTCTCCTGCAAGCTCAACTTCGCCGCTTGAGCTTGGCCCCCCCAAAGGGCCCGCGGGACGGCAAAGCGATCCAAGCGGATGACGGCCTCATCCTCTCGTGGACGTTCTCCACTTCCCTGGGCCTCGGCGTGGCGATTTCTGAAGGTGCGCGCGGGCCGGAACCCGTTTTCGCTGGCCACGCGCTTTCACTTTAAGTACGACCGTTTCAGACAGCTGCCGAATTCACGCTTGGGCGAACGCAACCGCGCAAGCGGCCGAGCTCTCGGTGGCGACGCAGCGGGGGGAAAAAAGAACTCGGGCTTCCCAACCGACGACACGATCGCGGCGAGGAGTCGCCAGTCTTGATCTGGCTTCGGATTTTTGGGTAGCGCGGTTGGCGCCTGCCCGAATGACCCGCTTGTGTACTTACTACACAAGCAATGGCAATGTCCCGAAACATCTTCTTCAACACAGCAACAAAGTACTTCATGTCATTTCAAATCAAAAACTGTCCCCCCCCCCCCCGGCCCCCTCCCGACAGCGGTGGACCACCCTCTTTTGTCACAAGTATCGTAAAATATCGATCATGCCCCAAGTTGTCATTCCTTGTCGATGCAGCACAGCAGCTAAAAAAAAAAGAGCCAAGTTGCCTTGTCGCTTTGCTTCGAGATGTTTGGAGGCGTCTGCCCCCCCCCCCCTGCACAGTGTCAACAAAATCCCGTGAAAAACGGCGCCGAGAAATCACTTTATCTATGATGAGGGAGCCGCGCTTACGAGCACTTCCTGGACATGTCGATGCCATGTTTTCCATCTGGATTCATTCCAATTGGGGGACTGTATTGTACACAAGTAAGGGGGGGGGGCTTTGTGTGTGTGCGCGTACTGCTGACTTCCATTTGCGAGCGCGTTGGCGCAAGGATGATACAGGTCAGGCCAGATCCAGATTCCCCCCCCCGGGTAATCTGTGCCCCAGCGCTGACCCCTGCATCCCATTAAAAAGGATTTACGCGCAATAGTGTAGATGTAGTAAAGGCAGCTTTGCTTTCTTCTCCTCTCATCAGTTTCCCTCCAATCAAATCCCCGGCCATGGATAGTAGCTTCGGCCCCGCCCCGCCCCGCCCCGCCCGGAGGCGTCCGAGGAGCTCTCCAGCGCGCGCGTTTCCCCGGCGTTGGCGCGGCTCCGCGAGCCAGCCCGCGATCTCACGATACGCGTCGTGGCCACCGGCCGACCGACTCATCAGCTCGCTTGGCTGAGCCTCCCGATCGCTCCGCCCTCACCGCGCGCCGATACCGTCGCGCATAAGCGCTTGAGCTGCATGGGGGGGGGTTGGAGGGGGCGAGCCACACACACACACACACACACACACACCGCACATTGCCGTTGAATCAAACATGGCCGGCAAACGTTTGCGGAGCCTTCCTTGCCCGTCGCATTTAGCCATCGCAGTGTCCAAATGTTGTACGCCTCCGCGCCCCCTAGTGGTGCACCAAAGGATCGCCGGCAGAGTACAGCTCACTTGCACGGAAGTGCTCGCTCTTCACCATCGGCGCCAGTCCAACATATTTGCTCGTTGATCTTGATGACCGGAGTCTTTTCAACACGTCGTCGACGGCGGCTTTGTGTGCCTTGCCGTGATTCATCCCGGTAGGCTGATGCCGGTCACTTTCTCGCTCCCGGATGAGGCGGCATCCGTGGGACCCGAGCGCTTTGTTCGAGTCTTGAATCTGATGCGCGTGAGCGAACCTGCCGGAGCCGTCGCTAAGTTCGTGTCAGACTGCCTAGCGGGGGCGCCCGCCCGGATGGAGCGTGAATCTGAATCTGTGGAAATGCCGTGCCGCGGTGTTGCCGGCCTCGCAAAAAAAAAAAATCCGCTTCAATATGAAAAGGGGGTGTTGGCGGTCGGATCCCCCGGCCTTTGCGAGCGTGTCAAAGTGTCCTTGAGCAAGATCCCGGAGCCCCATTTGCTCCCGGTGCAGCGTCATCAGCGGCTAAAGCGCTTTGAGTGCCCGAGATAGGAAAGCGCCATGCATTGACCGAAACCGAGAGGCGGAAGACGTTGGGGTCGCGAGCGATTTGAAAACGGCCGCTGTTTGTTTGTCCGCCGGCCGCTGCAGGTGAAGGTGTGGTTCCAGAATCGTCGCACCAAACAGAAGAAGGACACCAGCAAGGATTCGGACAAGCGCACGTCGTCGTCGTCGTCGTCGTCTTCCGAGTCTTTGGCCACCTGCAACATCCTGCGTCTCCTGGAGCAGGGGCGGCTGCTGTCGGGCCCCGCGCCGCCCGCCCCGGCCCC
>NW_017808403.1:531853-545778 GCF_001891065.2 Hippocampus comes
GACCGCAAAGAGGCCGATCTCGGCGCGAAGAAAAGCGTTTCTTGAAGGCGGGGGGCCCCGCCCGTCAGAGACGCTGCCTGTTCTTCTGAGATGCTTTCCTCCACTGTGGCAGTGTGTTTGTTTTTGTGTGTGTGTGTGTGAGGGAGCAGCGGCAGGGCAGGTGCTTTTCACAATGACTCTCTCTTCTCCCGAGAGCGACTTTGCCCTTTCGTGGCGGTGAGCAAACGTGCGGGGGAGGCAACGGGGCAGGGCCCCCCGCATCCGCCGCCGACGACCCGGTGTCATCTTTTGAATCGACCGCATTTGTTCAATATTTGTAACGGGGAGTTCCTCCGGCTGCTAATTGCGCCGTAGCGACGCTCAAAAGGATTTGTCATTCGCTGACGAGTGTGAGGAGGGAACGACTGCGCGCCGCGGCCTCCACGAGAACAAAAGCCCGAAAGCCCGAATCTGACATTGAAATGCGTTTCTTTCAATACGTTTGCGATTGTCGGATTGGTCGGAAAGACGCCAGAAGCGAAAACTCCCGGATGGAGCACTTCCTCGGACCTCCTCCGCCGCCGTTGCCTCGCTGCGGGGGGGGCAACCGTCTCGCTTGCTTCGGATGCCGTTTCCTGGCCCGTCCGGCGCATCGGCCTCCCTTTGCCTCGCTTTTCATCCAGCTCGTTTCCGGCGTGTCGCCAATGTTCTGGGCTTCTGATATTGACTTTTCCAAGAAAATCTAATTCGCAGCCCTCGCATGCACCCACAAAAAAGAAGAAAAAAAACACTGCGGTGATTACTTTGCTCCCCCCCCCCCAAAAAAAAACAAAAAAAAACCTCTCCCCATGAAAACACCGGCACTCTTGACCAAAGCGCTCTCTCGCGGGCACTGCCGAAATATTTTGCTCTCACACATTCCAATGAAACGCTCACACGGCGCCGTTGATTTGGACGCACACCGGCGCGCCACCAAAATGCTCCCCCAAACACCCCAACTTGCATTTCGGCTTCTCATGCGCACGACTCAAATGCTTTCCCTGACCCGCACGCGCACCGAGCGCAGTCATTTTCACTTCCAAAGCTGAAAGTGGGGAGCCGCGACCGAAATGCTCTCCCACACACTCCTAAAATGCTCAAACACACACGCTCCCACGTTTGAACTGTTCTCCCAGCCCGTCGTTTTTTGCTCTTGCGCCGCATACGAGCGAATTTCTCGGGCTGGCGTACGCAGCTCTGCCAAACTCCTCCGATGCTCGCGCGCGGGAGCGACATGGAAATTTGGGCGGGATGGAGGTGGGGTCGCGAGCGAGAGCGTTCCGCTCACGTGAATTTCGGACGATCTCGCCAAAGGCTTCCTCCGCGCTCGTTTGCGCGCCTTTGGACTCTCCGTCCGCCCGGCGGCGTCATCGCGTCTTTTCTTGGAGCGCAAACTCGTTTTATTGTCGTCGTCGTCGTCGTTGTACATAGCTCCAGATGTATCTGCACTATATGGTTGTCGTCGTCGTCGTCTATCTCTCCGAGTGGGTCTTTCTGTGCGCTTGACGGAGAAAAGAAAAAAACAAAGAAAACTCTTGTGAGATTATGCTTTCCAGTTGTTTGTCTCTTAACCTTTTGGCACTTTGAAGAGGATTTTGTCGGTTGCCCGGCTGAGCTTTCGATTCCCCACCGGTTGTGATCTTGGAACATTTTGTACATGTGCTTTGATTGACAGAATTATATCTCAATGTTATTTGCCTCCCGTCTGCGTCCGTCACGTGTCCTCGGCTCTCCTTCGGCGCGCTCGGCGTCGCCTTTGCGTTCACGCGCGCGCCGGCCGGCGCTTGGGCCCGAATTTGTGAACAAAGTCAGCCCGGGGCAGCTTTTGGAAGGCCTCACCGTGACGCCAGCGACCCCGCGATGTGTTCGGAGCCGTTTCCTTCGCCGTTCCGGTGGAAAAATTCTCCCCGCGCGCCATTGTTGCCACGGTTACCTGGGCCAATGAACTCGGCGACTTGACCGATGTCTTCATTTTTCAAGGCAACTCTGAGATGACCAGTGAACATGGTGGCGAAAACGCACATCTCTCTCTCCCCCCCATCTATACCGTGGCTCGCTTTTCAGCAGAACCTTGAGGTCGGCTCCGAATTCCGGCGACCCTTCAGGAATGCGTTCCAAAGACCACCCCCCTCCTCCCCCGCCCCCCACCCCCCACCCTTCCCGCATCCCTCTGTCCTCTCCCTTTCTCCAAAGCGGCTCAGGGTCCCAGCGGGTGGGCGGTGAGGGCCTCCGCTAATTAGGGTCGCTAATTGGGGGTCGGCCGGGCCAGGGACCTCTCCACACCTGCGTGGTCATGTGACATTTGCAGAGGTGCGCAAAGGTCAAGGGTTGGGATGAGTTGGATTGGGAAGGAGGAAAAAAGGGTCCACAAAAATCCACAAGAAAGGGAAGACCTTTTTACAAGGCTTGTAAAACACACACACACACACACACACACAGATAGATAGATCAATAGACAATTATATCCACTATATGTCTACTGAGTGTGTATGTATATATACACATGTGTGTGTGTGTGTGTGTGTGTGTAGATATCTCTATATTGCTATCGAGCCATATATACGTATCTCCATATCTGTATGAGCGCAGCAGGCAGACGAGCGCAGAGAGACCACTCGCAAGGGATTTCAAGCAGCCAGGTCAAAGGTTAATTGCCAGGTGACCTCAGTGGGTGCGGCCAGCTCAGCATTGGCCTCCGGCCAGCCCCGCCCCTCGCGCTGATTTCGGCTTGTTTTGACAGCATTCACGCAAGACTCGGACGGAAGAAAAAAAAAAAAGGACTCCCGCCTGCATTCCTGTGACCCTTCCAGTTTGAGGAAAGGAGGCTGGCTGAATAGAAACCCATTTCCATTCAAATATTTACCAATGCAACTTTCATCCCGTCATTGAAGAGTTGGCCTTTGTCGGGGCTTGCGGCGTCGCGTCGCCGCCGTCGCAACCTTGCGTTTTCCTCGCTGATGAAAATGTTTGAAAAGGGCCACGTTCGGGCCAACGAATCTCGTTTGTCAAGGCCCGGCGCGCGTCGACGCAAAACAGGCATTTAGAGAGAAAATTGGAGCCTGACCCGCGGCGGCCGCCTTTTCCCATTTGTCGGCGCGGCGAACGAGCGCTCGGATTGCGCACGCTGCTTTGGCCCTTCTGCGCGAGGCAATCGGCGGCCTCGGCCCACCCGCCCGCTCTCCTCCTCCTCCTCCTCCAGGACCCCGACCTGCCAATCCGCCCGCTTTCGAGGCCGCTTTTGTGTCCTGACGCGCGCGCGGAGTCTGCCGAAATCTCGCGATGCCGCTTTGCCAAACGCAACTTGCATTTGGGGCCCCGGAAGAGTCCTTTGAATGGGGAAAGACCGATGGCGACGACTTGCGTCCTCAGTTCGAGCGACGAGCCTTTCGCTGGGGTTTCCTTCTTGGGAAACGCACAAAAGGCAGTCGTCAAACGTTTCCTTCAAATGTTGCGTTGCCTTGAATTTTTCAGGTCACCCAAAGGCCCACCTTCCATGTGGACCTACTTTTGGAGGGGGGGTGGAGGGGGTCCCAAATGCAGCGAGCGCCTTTGTCTCGATTCTCAGCTTTTTCTGCGCCCGCCTGAAGCATTCACGGCGGGGGGGCCGATGGAATAAGGGAGACTTGAACGAACAAGCGCGTCCTCGTGCGAGTAAACGCCGGCGTTTCCTTCCACCGGAACGCGTCAAAGAAAACACTCGGCGGTCGCGAACGAAGTCGGAAACCGGTCGTCATCCCGCCGATCGTCCCTCTGTGCCACCCTTTGACCGCATCCTTTTGTTCTTTTCTTTTCGATTTGACGTCTGGCCGTGTTTCCGTGGCAACAGCCGAAGCGGGCAGAAACGCGGAGGGCTTTTATTTTCAGGGCCGGTTCTGTTTTTTTCCGTCTTTGTTTGTTTTGCCGCTGCGGCGAGAGACGCGAAGCGGCAAAGGTCTCCTGCTTCCGAATTCCGAGCGAGCCGCCCACGGTACGGAGGTCGAGATGCTGGCGGAGGTTGGGCCCCGCTCCCGAGTGCCCCACTGAGAGCGCGGCCACCAGCCGCCCGACCTCGGCCCGACGCCGTCAGGCCCGAGAGAGTTGAAGACGATGCAAGTCCCAGATCCCGAGCTAAGTGCGAAGAAGCCTCGCTCGTAGACGACTTTACCATCGTGCAATAAAAATATCGATGGGACGGGGGGGGGGGGCAACAAGGTCACACCATTGTCATCTTCCGGAAGATTTGAATGTGCTGCCTTTCACCCATTACGTCGCAGGTGCAAATTGAGCTTTTACGTGGAAGCGCTTGCATGGCTGAGCCCCTCCCATTTTTTTTTTCTGATTTGATCAAACCTTGAAATGTCAGCGGAGTGGCAGGGAATTGCAAAATTGCCTTCTTCAAAAGAAAAACAAACAAAAACAAAGCCAACTCCTTTCGCCAGACATCATTTGCAGTCCTTGGAGTTCCGATGTGGAATGCGCTCCCCTCCGACGTGAAAGCAATCCACAATGATAAACCTTATAAAATTAAACTGACAACACCTGGGCTGCACTTATGTTGTGTGTGGGGGGGGGGGGGCGAGTGTTTGGGAGGAGGGCGACGGGGAGGTGTTGCATGTTTTCGTCCCTCTGTTTTCATTTCCATTTTCTCACGTGATTCCGTCTTAAATGGTGTTTTTGTTCGTTGAAAAGCCCTTTGAGGGGCGGGCATCGCAAATGAGCAGCGGCCGCAAATGCCGTGCGGCATTGCGGGTCCTCTTTCATTCGGCGATGTCAAGGAAACATGGAATGAAATGAAAGGTCCAGTCTGCTAGCTTGATGCTAACATACGATGGCAAACGCCACAAACAGGGGTGCCAATCTGTGCAATGAAAACATACGCCCCCCCCCTCCCCAAAAGACAAACGCATCCTTCCAGGCTTTCTATTTCTCCTTCATTCAAGCTTCTCGCTTGTCGAGGTCACAGCTGGTTGCCCTCATTAGTACCGGGGGGCGGAGGGGGGGCAGTCCATCACCCGGCTTGCCCCCCCACCACCCTAACAATCAACAATCACCCAAATGGGACAGTAACCTCTAACCTCAACATCTTGGCACCGTTCTTTGCCTAGAAAGAGGCAAAAAAGGCCCAAAAGACTTTGTGGACACACGCCCGCGCACGCCCACACATGCACGCACACAGAGGGCGCTAGAGAGGGCCGAGCAGAAGTGGGCAGCGGGAGGGGGGGCGACGAGGCGGCCTCTCTGTTTTTCAACTGACGTGTGAACAAAAGCTGGCGGAGCGCGGCCCAGGGTGTTTACCGCGCTTGTATCTTTCACCAACAAATCAGCCGCGGCACCCCAAACCACGCACACACAACACACAGCCACCCCCCCCCCCCGCGCTGTCCCCTTTTTCTCGTGAGCGGCCCAACTTCATTGGAAGCCTGGAATGAAGGCCGCGTCCATCTGGGTGCGATCGGCAATTATGGAGCAAAGCTGTCAGCACGCATTAAGGCCTGCGGGGAAGGTGGGCGTGTTCGGGCGGCTTTTATGATGCCGGCGGGCGGGGGCCCACAAAGTCAGACGCTGAAGAAAAAAAAAGCCTCTTTTTCCTTGACTGGGCCCAAGCTATTCAAAGCTAGCTGGCCCCGTGTGGAAAAAAAAAAAAAAACAAGGTGGTTGGGCCACCCTCAACGGCAACAACCCAAATCACCTTTTCTCTTCCTGTGGCAAAGGGTCTTTCTTTCCCGTCGTCTCCGCGTCTCCTTCAACTCGGCGGCCTGTTTAAGGTCCTGCCGTTGCTTTTTTTTTTTTTTCACGCGACCACACTTTGACTCCAAAGTCTTCGTTTGGGCGTTTGAAGACTCGGCCAAGCGGTCTCGCCGGGGTGCTTTGGAGCGCGTCGTCCCGCTTCAGCTGGAGGTCGCAAAGTGACGGCTGAAAATCCTCATTCAGGATTTTCCGGTAAAGGGCCGAATTCACGGTGTGGTCGATCGCAGCGTGTCGTCCGGGCCCTGAAGTAACGAGCGGCCCCCGACCGTGATGCCACCCCCGAGTTTGAGCCTTGCTCTGACTTTCTGTTCTGGCCCCTTAACATTTAGGCCAGGCGCAAGGGGACGCACGCAACTTGTGAAAAGGGGGCACCCGGAACTAGAACGTGGCCCGCTCTGACGGCAAGTTTGACCCCCCCCACGATGGAAGCCATATCCATCAACGCAGGCAGTGATTCCCCGTAGCATTTGGGCTACCACCGGCGTTCTCGGGCCACAAAAGCGCCATCGTTCACTTTTTGCTCCATCGGAATGCCGAAACACAGCGGCGGGCTGAGCCTCCGCCGCCGCCCCCCCTGGCCCCCCTTTTCTCTCAGCTCGCCCTCATTTGCCAACGCCAGGTGTTCAGACTCACAACAAGAGGGGGGGGGGGTGCAGGAGGGGGAGTGAGGAAGCCGCGGCGCAATGGACGCCGAGGTGACTTGGCTGTGGAACGAGACTCTTTGGGACGTGTTGAAAGTCCCCGGCGGGAGAAATCGTCAGCCGTGACCAAGTTGCGCTCGCTCGCACCCAAACGTATTTTCTTACGCTTCACGTGCCGTTTTTCTGGTCGTCCGTAACTGTGCCGGCCCACTTGACAACTTTCGCACGTCCCGGCGTCCATCGGGGGCCATTTTTGCGTCGTGGTCCGTGTGCGAGCGTCTCGGTTCGATCCGGGGGGGTGGGGGGAGGCGATCGATCGCTGTCGTTTTTTTGCGTGTTTCTCCTCAAAGGAGACCGCGCGCCCGTGCGCCGTTGCCGGATCCGATCCGGGAGGGCTGGTGTGCAAGAAACTGTGAATTCTGTGTGATGTGTCACTTTGAATCCGGTCCCAGAGAATGTGTGAAAGACTCATTGTGTGAGTGTGTGTGAGGGTAATTGGAGGGGGAAGGCGGGAGGGGCGGCGGGCGGGCCTGGCAGGTCCGGCGAGCTGCTGAAAAACTCTTTTCAGTGGGGAGATGTAGCAGGCGGGGCCGATTTCGAGGACTAATTGGCACTAATTGAATTGGATGTGCTGATCAGATGGGAGACTGTGGAAGTAATCGGAGTTGTCACAGTAGATAAGGCAGGGCTGTCCTAGAGTGTCCGCCTCATGTGACAGCCTGTAACATAGCCTGTGAGAGGGCAGCGGCCCCCTTTGTCCGCGCAACAAAGGCCGGCCCTGCAAACTTGCCAACTACACAGAGCGGCGAGCGGAAGGTGGGAGGGGGGGGAGGGAGGGGGATGGGGGGTCCGCACAGGCGAGGAAGTCGGCCGGGAGAATGAAAAGGACGCTCCAAAAGAAGTGGAGGCGGCCTGTTTACCCACAGAGTCAAGCCCTGTTCGGGACTTTTCATTTCCTGTCCTATCGGCGGCGCGCTCTGTTCTTGCAGCGGCGCTTGTTCCGACTTGAAAAAGGCGCCTCGACTCAAACCGGCCCGTTCCGAAAACGCCTCGGCTCCCGATTCACCTTGTTGATCTGCCGTTGTCCTGGACGGTGGTGTGTGCAAAGCGGGGGCGGCGACCCCGAGCGTCCCCAAAATGCCGGCTGGATTCGGGCGGCAGGGGCGGTCGGAAAATGTGCGGGAAAGCGGCCCCGCGGGCCCCGACTTGGACAGCCACCTTCGAGCTCGGTCACGGAACGGAACGCGTTGCCGATGCGCGTCTTCGCCTTTGAGCTTGCCAGGCAAGCGAGCCAGCGGCTTTGGTTCCAGAGCTGAGCGGCTCCGACCTTTGCCGGCCGCTTAGCTTGCTTGTTAGCCCGCTCATCAGCCAATTTTAGGAGCGTTTCGGGGCCAAAGCTGGCTTGAGTTCCATGCGCTCGACTCCCAAATGGGAAGTGCTTTTTCTTGGTGTTTGCGAAGTGGCATCACCTCAGTCGAGCGCGAGCCCCGGTGTCTCCCCAAATGCACGATTCGGTGTTGACGCTCGCTCTTCCCGTCCGTCTGGGGCCTCGGCTCTTCTCACCGGATCTGCCGCTCCCTTTGGCCGCCGTCTGAAGGCAAGCTGGTCTTTTGCTTCCACCGCTACGCGCACGACTGTGAGCGAAAAAGACACTTTCTCACTCTTATCCTATTTGGGAGAAAAACCAAAACCCGGACGCCACGGAATTTCATCCATTTGCATGAAAAGAAGACAGAAGTGACGGCGTTTGGTCCCAGTGGCCCTTTGTCCATCCCATCCTGCGGACTTGGGCCCCTTGGCTCCTTGTCTCCTTCGCAGTCTCCACCTTGGGGCTTAAACCGAACAGCGATTTGAAATGGGGGGCCGTTGTCAAATGCAGCTTCTTTCATCTGAGGCAGCTGGCTAACTAACGTCAAGCCTTTCCGGCGATGCGGTCCTTCATGCCTTCGTCGCGTCTCGGCTGGATGACTCGAACGCACTTGACCGTGGGGTCAGCCGATCCTCCATCAAGCGTCTCCGGTCGGTCCGGAATGCCGCCGCTCGCCTCGTGACGGCGACTCGTACATGGAGAGGGAGCGCGTCACTCCGACTGTGGCGTCCCTTTTTTTTGAAGCCTTCTTTTGAAGATCCTTGCATTACTTTCCAAGTCTTGAAATGTCCTGAGAGACCCGAGCGGATGCTCCGAGGGGACGGCGCCTTCTCCGTTGCCGCTCCCTCCCTTTGAAATGAACGTTCTCGGCAAGGCCCATCGATCAAACTCGTCATTGTTTGGACTCCGCATGAGACTTGAGTTTTAGTTGGCCTGTTTTTGTGCTTTCCGCCGTCATCGTTTGTTGTTGTGTGACTTCTTTATGCTCCATAAAGAACACTTTGTCGACAGGCGCTGGTGGTTTGAAAGTGCTTGAGAAATACGCCGGACTCAAGTTGAGTCTTCTTTCTCCTGATCAAATAGATGACATTGTTGAGCAGGTGCTGATCCGATCAGATCACGGCGATCATGGCGGAGCGGTTCCCACAACATACGGCTCGGAAAAAAAAAAAACTTTTGCTCATGGGTGAGGTCATTTGAGGAACAACTTTTTAATTTTGTGGAGTCATTTGCTGCAGCTTCCTCCCACCATCCCAGCCGTCGTCGGGCAGTGGGCGGGGGACACCCTGAACCGCTTGCCAGCGGTCAAGCAGTCGATTGCAAAGCCGACACACACACACAAGGGAAGACTCCAACGTGCGTTCCGACACCAAAAGGCTCCGGCGAAACATCTGATTTTGACTGACATGCAAAAGGCTCCGCAGCGGCAAACGAAAATGAGCATCAAGGTTACTTGGACTCGCTTGGATACTGCGGCGGCTCGTTTCCGCTTGGAGTCTTTTCACGACGGGTTCCCAAATCCCGCATGAGAGGCCGAAGCGAGACCGGCACACAGGCGGCGGGTGTTTGCCAAGCCTGCAGTCGTCCAATTAAACAACATTTGTCAGCGCGCACATCAGACTCACACACACACACGCACTCTCTCTCGCCGCTCGACAAGGGCGGGCGTATGAATTTGCTCGGCTCGCACACCTCGGGGGGACCGAGACGTGCGAGCGTGCCGGTCTAAGCTCTGGCGAAACCCACTGCGAGGGTCACCACCTTTACAGAATCTGCGCCTCGGCATGTCAGGCCTAATGGCGGGGCCCCACTCGCTGCACAGGCAGAACGACGACGACGATGACGATGACGAGGAGGAGGAAGGAAGGGTGCCAAAAATCAAGACAAAGCGTCGGCGAGAACGGAGAGCAGCTCAAGATCCCAGCGGTCGAGACTTGGGAGTGCAGCGTCCGTCCCGCCCACCCAAGATTGTAAATACAGTATTTGTCAGCCCCCCCGCATCATTTTGAAATTATTTTGTTTGGGGGGTGTGGATGTTTTAAATTCACTTTGTTTGAATTGCAGCAGGTCTGTTTGCGTTGATTCATTTTTTAATTTGTCAAAATGGTCTTATTTGAGTTTTTATTCGTTTGACTCTTTGTTTGATTTATTCATTTTGGGGGGGGGGATTGTTCGCAATACGTCCATCAACGTTTTCTGTTGACACCCGGCCCGAATTGGTCTTATGAGGATTCCGGCAATTTGTCTTTCAGCCCGCACACTCGTTTGAACATCGGCAAAGAAAAGTCAATGACCGTGACCAAGAACTCGAAGGCCGCTTTCAAACGTTGTCGCCGTCACTCAAAGGCGCGCCATGATGTGACACGACGCGCTGACTGCACTCCTTTTTTCTTTCTGCGGGTTGCAATCATTTCATGACAAAAGTAGCCATCATTACATCCGCGCTTTGCAAGACCGATAAGCCATTAAAATTGCATAACACAGTCACAAGTGTGACGTGTGTGCGTGTGTGCGTGTGTGTGTGTGTGTGTGGCAGCTCTACTCTGAGGCGAGGAGAGCAGCGAGCCAACGGGGACAAATTTCAAAAAGTATCTTCCTTCCTTCCGCTCATTTTTTTCTTTTTTGGGAGGGGGTCGGGTGGAGAAATTGGGTCTCTTGCCGTTGCGGAATGGCAACAGGTGGCAGACGGCAGAGTTCGAGTGACACCTACAGAGCCGACTGCAGAACGGAATGAGACTCGGGCTTTTCTTTTCTTTTGAAATGGAGACCGAGGAAATGTGCTTTGGCGCCGACGCTTCTTTGCAGATCATCTGCGCATTCTGGCACGCAACGTACCTTGAAATTTCGCCAACGAGCTTCGACATGTCCGATCCCCAGCAGATTTCACCGTCCAAACCGTTTCGAATGATCGGCCGAATGTTGTTTTCTGTTCCTTTTCCGGGCCGGCCGACGTCAGGTCGGGCGTCCAGACGAGCGGCCGTCATCCGAAAAGACGCAGCCGTTTTGTTTCGGGCGTCTACAATCGAGGGAAAAAAAAAAAGCCAGAAGCCAAAGCTTAGACGGCGTTCGTTTAGTTTCTCGCTATGTGAGAAAACAATTGGCCGGTCTTCATTTCGCATCGGACGCGGCTGGTCGGGCGCTCGCCGGCTCGGGCACGATTGGGTCGGGTCGGGTCGCGGTCAAAGCAAGTGCGACGCCGATGGAAGCCGACGGTCGCTTGAGACGTCACAGGAACACACTTGAACCGGAAGCATTCCTGACTTGGGTTCGGCAAACCTCCGGCATCGCTCACGCAAGAAATTGAAGGAAGCTACCTACCAACTCTCGATTCAGAAGTACACAAACGCCACATTTTTGTTTTTCTTGCCAAGAATCGTTGACCCTTCGTTTGAATGTGATTTTATTTTTTTGCATGACAGCCCTTTGCGGAGGGGGGGGGGTGCTTTTTCTTTGAAGGATTGATCTTTTCTACATGTATTTGAGCAGGAAATTTATGATGATACTGTGAGACGCTTTGATTAAAAAAAAAAAAAAAAAAAAAGAGAGAGATGTGCACATATTCTGTCCAGATTTTTAAATGGCATTTTTGTTCTCCGAATCTGAAGCGATGATCCTCAGTCGGAAAAGGGCGGAGTCCCCTCTCCGGGTCCGGGATGAGATCTCGCCCCAAGCGGAGGAGGATTTTGCTCACGCGTGGGGGCAGGAGGGAGCGCCAAGTCGACAGGCGGACCGGCGCGGCGTCGGCTGCGATGCGGACTTTGTGCCGGCCTGTCGTGGTGAAGAAGTGGCCGAGCCAAAAGGAGAAGCTCTCCATTTAGCGGGTCCATCGAAGCAGCTCCCCGAAGAACGAGCGGGTACGAGCGGGGAAAAGGAGTTTCCCCCGCAGGGCGTTGTGGCTCTCGCTTCGAGAAAGGGTGAGAAGCTTCGTCATCGGGGGAGTCGAGCGGCCGCTCGTCCGCATCGAGAGAAGCCAGATGAGGGGGCTCGGGCGTCGGATAAGGACACTCGGCGCGGCGCGCGTGAATCCTCCGGCGCCCGCTCGCAGACGAGCGCAGCTCTTCCGGGCAGGAGGCGATTGCTGATCGGCTGCAGGTGCGCGAGCCGAATGGATCCGTTTGCGACCAGCAGGTGGCACTGGCGGGCTCCGCCTGCCTGCAGCTGCGCACCTGTTGCTCATTGTGTGCTGAGTTGTCACTTTCAAAGACTTGCCGCTCGACCGCTCGCTCGCTGGTGCCGTCGCCGCTTCTGTTGCTTTGTGTTTATCACGTCATCTTTTTTTTTTTTTTTTGCTTCTGCCGTGGCTTTGAATTCTTGTTTGTTTTCAGGACTTTGCTCGTTTTGGATTCGCTTTGCTCGGTGTTTTGATGAATGCATCTTGTCAAGCTCACCCTGCTCCTTCCGAGCTGCCTGCTTTTTGGCTTCCGCCACCGACCGTGACCGGGGCACCCTCCAGGTCATGAAAGGAAAAAGACACAGAAGGTGCCCGGACGTGGACTCTCCAAAATAAAAGCACAGAAGGAAGAGGGTCTGTGACAACACATCACACTCTCCCCTTTTCGGCATTGGTTCGGTGTGGCCAAAGGTGGCAGTGAGCATTTGGGGGGAAGAGACTTCTTTCTTTTCAAAGTGTCCATTCCTTTGGGAATACGGTGGCCTATTTCTTCGTCAAGGACGCGCATCAACTTGATGCGGTAAGATCCGGTTTGAAGGCTCATCAGGGAAATCTGTCGGAGATCGATATCCATGATGGAGAGCGACCTCTCAACGTATTTCATGAGGTCGTGGCCGGCGCAAGAGTAGCGACGATGACGAAGATGATTCCCAAGCAGCGTGTGAACGGCGACTCCGGCGCAGTCGCCAGCAGGCCGGCCGTGTCTGCGAGAGGCGCCGCTGTCAAAAAGTTTCTCTCCTCTCCTCTCCCCGCTCTCTCTCTCAGGCATCCTCCCGCGTCATTTCCCAGGAAGGCGGATCCCGTCCGCCACCATCTTGCCTAATGACTCGAGCGACGTCTATCATCGAGCCGAGCCAGCCGGCCTCCCGTTGACCTTTTCCGTCGGCTGTTTTAAGGCCCCGATAATCCAATCACGCAGCCGTCGCTGAGCCGTCGCAGGCCGGTTTCTTTCACGCCTTGAAAAATCTCCGCGCTCACGTGTTTTCACGGCAGACGGCATTGCCGTGTCAGCCGGGCGCGTCTCCGGGAAAGAGAATTCAAGCAAACGTTCCACGGGCACCTCTCAACGTGGAGGAGTGGCGGCTCGGCTCCGAGTCCCTCCCGGATGAGCCAGCTTCTCACCCTGGCACCCTTTCCCGCACAAGGAAACTCATTTCGGTCACCGGTGTCCGGGATCTCGTCCCTCCGCTCGCGACCCGCGGCTCTTGAGCGTCGGTTGAAAGTAGGATGGCCGCAAACTGAAACAATGGCGGCGCTCTTTTGAATGGCACATTTGGGCCGCGCGTTGAGAGGGGACGCCTCGGCCTAGCAGGTGTGATGGCGCGCCGCCCGGCGCTTTGTCATCCGTTCGCACCTCCGGACGGCCGGGCGCGACAAGGCGCGACAAGCCGCACCAGCGGACGCCGGCGCCGGCTGACCTCGGGCCGCCCGCGACCAAAGGCGAGGTACGGGGGAGGCACGCGCCGCCTCTCAGCGTCGCAGAGGAGAGGATGTCGCGAGACAGCGTGCGGGGGCTCGGGCAAGAGGCGTGGAAAATAGCACCCGACGGCGAGCGAGGTCCGGAATGCGACGGAGGCTCGGCATCTCGGCACTTCTTAAATTGTGGACCGGGAACAAGAACACGGGGGAGCCCTCCGCTCCGGCTGCTGCTCAAACCAAACCCAAAAAACACAGACGGAGTCAAACCACGACACAGGGGGTGGGTGGGGTTGGGGGGGGTGCGAGACAGCGTGCGGGGGCTCGGGCAAGAGGCGTGGAAAATAGCACCCGACGGCGAGCGAGGTCCGGAATGCGACGGAGGCTCGGCATCTCGGCACTTCTTAAATTGTGGACCGGGAACAAGAACACGGGGGAGCCCTCCGCTCCGGCTGCTGCTCAAACCAAACCCAAAAAACACAGACGGAGTCAAACCACGACACAGGGGGTGGGTGGGGTTGGGGGGGGTGCCTGTGCCTTTGATGTGGAAAGACGTCACTCGCTCGGGTGGTGGGAGTGCATT
>NW_017808403.1:557411-560603 GCF_001891065.2 Hippocampus comes
GTTGGGGGGGGTGCCTGTGCCTTTGATGTGGAAAGACGTCCTTCGCTCGGGTGGTTGAAGTGACTTTTGGCAGCACCACTGATCCCGAAGGGCCCGGGCAGATGACATTGACGCGGGGACACGCCCGTTTCCAACGGCGCTCACCCGGAAGAAGGTCGCGATGGGGCCGCTCCCGGCTGACTTTAGGCGGCGGGCCGACGACACCCTGAACCGGTCGCGGGGCACCTCCAGAGACCGACCACCAGTCGCGTCCACATCCACGCCGTCACCGAGTGGGAATCTGGTCCCGGCGGGTGGACCCCCGCGCCATCGGCAACTATGCCAACGCCTGCGCCGTAGGGGTGGAAAAAAACAAGAAAAAAAGTTGGGCGAACTCCAAATTTCAAAGGCGGTAAACTTTGCACCAATTTGAAATTGGGCAATTCAAGTCGCTCCTCTCCGTTTGGCCGCATTTCACAACAAAGAAGAAGAAAGCGGTCGTATTGTCCGCCCAACTTGAAGGAGCGAGGAAAAGCTCCTCGGCAAACGACTTTCTTGCACGCTTTTGTTGCGCCAAGGTGAATGGCGCAAACGGTGGATCTTTTCAAGTTGTTCCAAAATGAAAAAAAGAAAAAGACAAGCTGCTTGAACCCCCTCCACAGATGGACGTCGTGTTTTTGTTGTGTGTGTGTGTGTGTGTCTGTGTGTGTGTGTATGTGCGTGTGTGTTTTTTTCAAGTGTCGAGCGGAACAATGTGATGCGACGCCGCCCCGGTCCCGGCGCGAGGGTGTCGCGGGCGCGGCGGCTCTAATGAAGGCGCTTCCTGGGCGAGCGTCATTAGCGGCCAGCGGCGACAATGGCAATGGGCGGCCGACGCGTCTTGCGTCGTCTTTGGTCGACACCTTCGCGCGCCCATTGTGGCCTTTGTGCTCGCCGCCTCGCATTGAGCCCGCCCGGCCCGCGGTGTCCCGATACCTGCCCCCGACCCACCACCGCGTCCCCTCGGCTCTTTGTGGCGGACGCCCCCCCCCCCAACACACACACACACACACACACACACACACACACACACACCCTGAATGGCACTGGGCGCGCTGCGGTTGGCTTGTTTTGTCGTGTTTGGGGAGGGAAAAAGGTGCCGGCGGCCATCGACGGCAACCTTTTCTTTGTCCTTTTGGCGTCCTTGTCCCGCTTGGCCGGCGCGACGTGAAAAGAAACGTCTCTGCTGACGTCTTTTCCGCAAAATGTTGGCGGCTGGCGATCACGCCGCAGCGGTGCGTGGCAAGTGTAAGTTGAGGGGTTCGTTGTTTTTAGTGGATAGCTCTACTTTATGAACGGCAAAAGGAGAGATGGAATCCTTTAAATGCAGTTTTATTAAAAGACTTTTATTTAAAAAAAAGACGTTTGCCCCGCAGCACGTTCGAGAACACGACACTCCTCGTCACTAAAATCACTTCCTGCTTCGCTTACTTCAACAGCCAATCAGAATCTAGCAACATAAAAACACGTCGAAGCAATTATGAAGCAACAGAATATAATTTTGGTATTTTAAACATGAAATAATATGATGCTCAAACATAAAACGATCATTAATAATATAACATAAGCTTACACAAGTAACATATGGGTCGGACTTGGCTCCAAGATTGGGGTCCCCTGTTCAGCCCCAACACCTGCACCAGATTTGTGGGTCAAGCATTCTCCGCCGAATTGGAGAGGACGCCGACGGGGAAGGCGCATTCAAATGCTTTCGTTCTGGTTGCGCCAACTCAACCTCCCCCCCCCCCAAAAAAATAAAAAATAAAAATAATAATAATGAGAGTAAAAATTATTTACTTGACAAAGCGAGTGCATGTGGCGCAAAGCCAATTCAGAAAGTTGTACGTTTCGACAATATCGCAGAAGATAAAAAGACTGCGCGTGGCTTTGTGATCCAAAACGTTGTGGAAAAAACGCGGACGCCACCTGTGAACTCCGCACCGACGCAAACTATCGCGGATAAGCCAAAACTAAAGTCGACAACCGAGCCGCCCTTTTGAAAATGGCATATTTGGCAGATTTGATGCGGATGAAGTGTTCCGCCCTGGTGTGGGGGGGTGGGGTGTCGTCCCATTTCCCATTGCGTCGGGGAAGCATTTCAAACGCACTTGTTGCGTGCGAGGCCCGAAGCGAGCAAAGGCGGCGGCGCGTGCATGGCTAATGTTCGCCTCCCGCTTTCAAGCGCGACTTGGGGGAGCGCGCCGTGAAAAAAAAAGGCAGAAGGCGTCTCCGCCGAGGTGTCGCGGCCTCTTCGAGCTCGAAATTGGCGGAGCGAGCGGCGGCGACCGAGACCCATTTAGGCTCTCGGCCGAGGTAAGAGATTGACGCGCTTGGTCCCGGGGAGGATTGGCTCGGATTTGTTTTCGCACCTCGCGGCGCGCGCCGCCTCAGCGGGCAGATCCATCAACGCTCGCACGCCTCCTCTCTTGCCATTGTCTAAAAGCCGCAGTGGCACCTTCGCCTCCGTCGTCACCTCGGCCTCTTGACACCGTTTTCCATTTCGGGCTCGCTTTCTTTCGCGCGATCGACGGCAAGCCCCCGCGTCGCCACTCTCTCGCATTCATTTTTTAGTGTTTCCCTCCACCGAGGTGTCGGCTGGCTTTTGGAAGCAAAAGTCACGAGGAACGGTTCCGCTGTGCTTGCGGGTCCAGTCCGCGGCTCACGCTCGTGAAGCGAGAATTGATTCCCGGACGCTGACTGACATCGGCGAGAAGGACGATGACGCGTCTTCTGCTGCGTGGTGGGGTGGAGGGCGGATTCGATTGCCACCAGAGGCTGAGTAGATCAGGGGTCCCCAACCTTTTTTGCCCCACGGACCGGTTTATGTCAGACAATATTTTCAGGGACCGGCATTTAAGGTGTGGCGGAAATAATACAACAAAATAATATGGTATGAGCTGCATGAAAACTGTGGTGTTTTCGAAATATAATAATAAACACAAGGAGCGTCTAATCTGGCCGCAACACTCCAATCGCTATGGCAATGTTTAATGCCTTCAAAATACGATACAACGCAAATTCAAAGTGCATGAAAATGACGACTCACCACAGCACCGAGCTTGATTTTCTGCAACCAGACGGTCCCATCTCGGGGTAATAGGAGAGACAATGACACCGCAAGTGTGTGGTTTATGTCCAGTCTACTTCGTAATTTTGTTTTCGTCGCCGTTGCTG
>NW_017808403.1:560956-567497 GCF_001891065.2 Hippocampus comes
CCAAAAAAACCTAAACAGTTGCATTTGATTTAAATGCTAATTTCATGTTGCTGTAATGACAGTAACGGTTGCAAGTCAATGCTCATTTTGGAGAGCTTTTGCTCGCCGTGTTCGCTTCTACCACCTGGCCAAGACCCAACCGAGCGACATAAAGCCAACTTTGAGAAAAGATTTATTTTCTGACCGTAGGAGACACGGCGTTCGTTGGGTTGCTCGAAGCGACTCGCTTCGTTGTGGCTGACAACAAAAAAGTGCCGGATACAGCCGCAGCTTGAGGCTGCACTTTGTGCCATCAGGCGCCGTAAGCGTGCCAGAAACCTCAACACGATTTTGTGGATTTTCCAGCAGCTGCATCAACTGTTCGTTTTCAACGGTCGCGACACCGCGCTTTGAGCAACTCCGCCAAATCTCAAAACGGCCAATTCTGGCGGCGGCCAAGATGAGAATATTGACGAGTCCGAGAAGGTATCCGCTGCAGGGGTCACGGGTGAGCTGCGGCCTACCCAAGCTGATTTTTGGACGAGAGCTCAGGTACGCCCGACCCGGTATTCCTGTTCGAATGCACACGGTGTGGCAACACATGTAGACGGGCAGTCATATATTCTTTATCCTCTGCGAATAAAATATGGCTGCAGATGACTGACTTCATTCGGTATTAACGGTCTTTTGTGCGTCATTCCCCCGAAAAAAAAGGTCTGTAGTTTTTCAATGGCGGGGACTTTAACTCGTGAATGTCATTTGCATTCATTTCAACAGGGAAGGATGACTGTTGCTGTTGAAGAGAGGATGAATACTTTTGTTTTGTCTTTGCCTCAATTAAAAGGATTAAATGATTTCTTCCATTGTGGACTAAATAAAACAACACGGGGGAGCAGTTGATGTCATGTAGCCGTGAAAATGTTGGAAATTTGCTCAAAATTTTGTCTAATGTTTACTTGGTGGATTTTTTTTTAACCCCCTTGTGTTTTTCTTGGTATATTTTCTTCTCTCTCAGTCTCTCTCTCTCGCTATTTTGAAAACCCCTTTCCTTTTTCCTTCATTTGTATTTTACAATTTGTTGACACATTTTCTCTTACTATGACTTTTGCACAATGTGCATTAGTTAGCAGTTTTCTTTCCTCAAATTAGTTGACTAAAATGTACTTATCCAAATAAGCGATGAAGTGATGTCAAGGACAAAATAATAAATATGAGTAAAAATACGTTAAAAAAAAAAACCACATTCTCAACATTTTAACGGGCGAGCACGTCGTCCTCACAGTGCAGAGGTCACAGCTTCGATTCCAGGCCCCGGCCTTCCCGCCGTGGAGTTTGCATGGTCTCCCCGTGCCTGCGTGGGATTTCTCCGGGTTTCCTCACACATTCCAAAAACATGCACGGTAGGTTTAGTGATCAGTTTAAATTGTCCTTGGATATGATTGTGAGTGTGAATGCTTGTTTGTTCAATGTGTGCCCTACGATTGGCTCGCAACCGGTTCAGGGCGTACCGCGCCTCCTGTCCAAAAACAGCTGGGATAGGCTCCTGCAGTGAGGCTAAAGTGGTTCAGATAATGGATGGATTGGTACAAAGGATGAACACAAAGATTTGCCAAAACAAACAAATACATAGTATTTTGTTTTTTTTAATGTGATCATTTTGACCTCATAACTACTGGACCATTTTGTTTGTTTGTTTTAAATCAAACGTGACCGACCTTGAGCACAATATAATTGCTCAGCCTGAATTCATGGAAGAATAATTTGGCCGTTTTTTTAAGAGAGAGAGAGCGAGAGAGAAAGGTTGATAGATTAAACACTTCCTGTTTCCTTCAGCCAATCAGACGCTCTCAACATAAACATGGTTAAGAAATTATTAAAGAGAATATAATTTAGGTAACTTTAACATCAAAGACAATACTGTAATGTTCAAACATCAAATTATAATAATTAACAATTGAACAAAAGCTTACACAACGTTTACCGGACGTTCGTGAATGAGCATCATTGGATTGTACCGCACAGAACACGTAAGAACTCTGTTGTCCTCCAGCGACAGGTGGCGCTGCAGGCAAAAGAAAAGGCTCCGCGGGTGCCCTCCGACCCTACGTTGTCGTCAGAGGCAGAGAGAGAGAGGGGGGGGGGAGGAGGGAGGTAGAGAGAGATAGAGAGAGAGAGAGAGAGAGAGAGAGAGAGAGAGAGAGAGAGACTCGGACCGGAACTGCGGTGCCTGTTGGCATTGCTAACTTAGCAGCTAACAGGCTTTTCGTTTCCTTCCTCCTTTATTTATTTATTTTCATTTAACGCGCCCTTTCTCGTGCGGAGCGATGTGGTTTATTTATTTGCTGAGCTGGCTGTCGCTGTTGCTCCAAGTGTCCTTCGTCACTCTCGCCATCGGTACGTGCTAGCGAAGAAGCCGCGAATGTTAGCCGCGTTTGCTTCGGCGAAGCTGAAGCAAAGTGGAAAAGCAAACAGAAGTTCACTTCTGAGCGCACGGGTTGTTGGCTGCCGACTTGACTTGATTTGACTCGTTGAGTTTCCGACATGAGCGGCACGTCGTCAACCGAATCACCGCTCCAATGCAAAAGCGGACGCGATCAAATGTCCTTCGGATTGCTGAACTGTTTGGAGCTGGAATGGTGTCAAATTCAGTCTCGGAAATGAGGACGCTGGAGGCAGATGGGATATTTCGAGGATGATTCCGATATTAGGCCATAGAAAATGGGGACAAGCAATTCGTTGGCCGAGCAATTGAAACTTCTCCGTTACAGGACGAGTGAAATAACTTTGAATCGGGTCCCTTAACATTTACAACAACAAAGGTAGGTATTACCGCTAGAACATTTTCACTGGTTTACAATATTTTGTCCTCCAGTATTTTTAACGCTACACTAAGGAGAGACAATTGGGGAAAAACGGGCATCTCCTTTCTCTTCTTTTTTTTTTGCCAATTTCCTTGCGTGGGGGAGTGTTTGACCTCATACTGTTTTTATGCGGAGCTCGGCCAGCGGAATAATACTGTACTGAAAATAACAGCGGAGATCCTGCAACGAGCATACCTTGACTAAGTGTGAGACACGTCATAAAAGTTTCAGGACTAGCTTCAGATAGATTTCAAATCGGAGCTACAAAAAAAAAAAAGGGGAATCCCACAAGTAGTAGAAAGTTCTTGCTGTAACCTGGTGTGTTTTGTAAAAAAAAAAAAAAAAAAATGCATGAACAATTGAATCCGATGCGGTTAGATTTATCATGTATGCTTTGACCCGATCAAAACAAATAATTGAAATCAATCTCAAAAACATCCACACGTTCAATCTTTTGGCGGCAAAATGCTGCATGGCTCTCCTTTCCCATATGTGAAGGCATGACAGTACCTTAACCCTGCCCCACCCCCACCCCCACCCCTACTTTGTTCCAGCTGCTGGCCTATACTACTTGGCGGAACTGATAGAAGAGTACACGGTGGCCACCAGTCGAATAATAAAGTACATGATCCTGGTAAGACAGCGGTCAAGAGGCGCGCGCTCGACGGCGTGCGGGTGGGAGGGCGTCTCACGTCTCGGTCGCTTTGTGCAGTTCTCGACGGGGGTGCTGGCCGGTCTGTACGTCTTTGAAGGCTTCCCGACATTGATGATGGCGGTGGGCCTCTTCACCAACTTGGTCTACTTTGGCCTGCTGCGGACGTTCCCGTACATCCTCCTGAGCTCGCCCAACTTCATCCTGTCCTGCGGTACGCCTCGCGCCAGGCCCTCGACTCGCCGGCCGCCGCTTCGTGCTGCGCGCGTCTTAACCCTTCTCCCTTTCGTCCCGCAGTGTTGGTGGTGGTCAACCACTACATGGCCTTCCAGTTCTTTGCACAGGAGTATTATCCTTTCTCAGAGGTAACTTCAACTCAACTCAACTCAACTCAAGTGTATTTCCGGAGCGCGTTCAAACAACCGCCGCTGTCTTCAAAGTGCTGTACAGGGGGCAATAATCTCTTCTACAACAGCAAACGAGAAAACGCCAAATGAATCATGAACGACGACGACGGCTGAACGCGCAAAAAGGGTCAAACTCAAAATCAAGTCTCGTGCTGCGTCCAAAGCCAAAGAATAAAAATGACTTAAGACGAGTTTGGAAGATGGGTGGCGAGGCGGCGCTCGTTCCAAAGAGATGGA
This sequence comes from Hippocampus comes, assembly GCF_001891065.2. Classification (NCBI taxonomy): domain Eukaryota; kingdom Metazoa; phylum Chordata; class Actinopteri; order Syngnathiformes; family Syngnathidae; genus Hippocampus; species Hippocampus comes. The sequence continues at coordinate 565,093 of NW_017808403.1, forward strand.
GCGGCCACGGAAAAGGCTCGGTTACTCCAGGGTACCTCGAATAGTGACCCGTCCGCCGACCTTCGGCGCCGGGCAGGCGCTCCGAGAGGTCAGGTGGGGCCGGGCCATTCCAAGATTGGAAAACAAATAAAAGGTACTCGAAAATGTGTACGCAGCCAATTGAAGGGATGCCAGAGTAGGAGTGACGCGCTCCCTCTTCAGATACGAGTCGTCGTCATGAGGCCGGCGGCGGCATTCCCGACCGACTGGAGACGCTTGACGATGGATTGGCTGACTCATACATACATTCTTGGATGTGCTGAAGTGGAGTACACGCTTTGAAAACAAAATAAGAGCGCATCTGTTTTTTTTTTTCCAACCAGAAATTTCCCCAAAACAACACTGCAGTCCCTTTGCCATCTTTTTTGTTTGTTTTGTTTTGTCAACGTTGACAAGCGTGTACAAATGGAGATTCAGGCCGATTTTCGTTCTTCAATGTTTAGAACGCTTCAAGCGGGGCTCAAAAAAAAACAACGCTGACAACGGGTTGGCGTGGGCGATTCGCTGTCCGAATGACACGTATGAAATCATGTATCTTGGACACGCTGAAATGAAAAAGCAGGAAAAGAGAGAACCCCCGGCACACTCGTATTTGGTTGATTTTGCGTTTGTTTTTCGTTGTTTTAACCACGGTTGTTCATTTCGTTGTTTGATTTGCTTTGAGCATGTTTTTTTTTTGTGTGGCGTTTGCTCGTTGTTCAGGTGCTGGCGTATTTCACCATCTGCCTCTGGGTGATCCCCTTCGCCTTTTTCGTGTCGCTGTCGGCGGGCGAAAACGTGCTTCCGTCCACCGTGCAGCAAGGCGGTGAGTAATTTGGCGCTCGCGCGGCTCTCTCCGGCGGCTTCCGATGGAGCCGCCGCGGCTCGTTTCGTCCCGCGTGCCCAAGAACGCCGGTTCCCGGAGAGCCGCTCTCCTGACTGATTGCCGTCTCTCTTTGCCGCCGTATCGGGAAGCTGTTTGAAATCAGAGAGGGCCGTTCGTGTTTGAGCGGGTACGAGCGTCTTAAAAGGAAAAAAAAAAAAACCAAAATCAAGGACGAGAACAATCATAAAGCGGACGTGGCTTTGTGTAAATGGTGTTCATTCACGGAGTCGTGTTGAAAAGCGGTCACTCGCTTGTTGTTGACTACAAAAATCCATCAATGGCGTATTGTCACGAGAAGCCGCACTGAATCCATTCGGTGGGCTTCGGCTTTTAGCTTGCAAATAAGATGATCCAGACACGTGTGTATTCCTTTTGGGGTGAGGGGGGTCGTTTCTATTTAGAGCGTGTAGGAATCCCCACCTTTGGCTTATTTAAAGCGATGTGAAGAGGAGCCTTGTTTTTCTTGTTTTGATGTGGAAGATCTACTCGTCCATATCAGTCGCAAGAATCTATTTTGTGTATCGAGCCCACAACATGACTTTGAATCATTTCTAGCCAATGAGGGGCAGGACTAGATTAGGTTTTGGACATCCCACTCCCATTTGGACACATCCACTGCACTGAACCGCCAAATGTATGGATGAGCGTTTGTTTTGTTTTGTTTAGTTTTGTTTTTTTTCTTTGGTTTGTTTATTTTGGGCATTTATGTTCACTCATTCAATGTGTGTGTGTGTCCATCTCGCTCTCCATCTCTCTCGCAAAAACATGCATGACAGGTTGAATGGAACACTCGAAATAATCCCTGAGTGCGAGCGCGAATGCTTGTTGGTCTCTGTGTGCCCTGCGAGGGGCTGGCCACCGGTTCAGGGTGTCCCCCGCCTACGGCCCGAAGACAGCCGGGATAGGTTCCGGCGACCCTTGTGAGGCGAAAGCGCATCGGAAAATGGCTGGATGTAACATTTCGGCAAAGAAAGCCACGTCCGTCTGTGCCACATGCCGCATTTCTCCCCATTGGAGGCGCCCATCTGGAATCGCGGCGGCCTCGCGCTGTACTTTTGTGAGCTCCAGAGTGTTTGGTGCAGTCGCCATCCGTGCCAAAGATAAAAGTTGGCAAAGTCATCAGGCAAAGCGAGCTCTGCGGAGGTGCGCCGGTTCCGGCGGTGGCAAGTGGCGCCACGCCATCGATGTTGGATGAATGTGTCACTCTGTTGGATTTTGTAGTCGCCATCCGTGCCAAAGATAAAAGTTGGCAAAGTCGTTCGGGCAAAGCGAGCTCTGCGGAGGTGCGCCGGTTGCGGCGGTGGCAAGTGGCGCCACGCCATCGATGTTGGATGAATGTGTCACTCTGTTGGATTTTGTCTTGTTGAGTTAGTTTGTTTGTCTGTCTGTTTGTTTTAGATGACGTGGTGTCCAATTACTTCACCAAGGGCAAGCGGGGGAAGCGCTCGGGCATCCTCCTGGTGTTCTCCTTCCTCAAGGAGGCTGTGCTGCCCACCAGGCA
>NW_017808403.1:567567-604089 GCF_001891065.2 Hippocampus comes
ACGACCTGCCGCATCGGACCGTCTCCTTCAAGTGGGATTTTTGCCAGACGCAACTTGAAGTCTCGTCCCCGGGTTGCCCGCTGCGGTCGTGTTGGCGGATGAATATTTCTCACACCCCTGGGAGTCGTCGGGCGGTTTCGGCACGTATTCAAATGGCTGCCATTCCAAAGCGGCGGCCGCCCCGACGGTCCGCGGAACCGCCCGCCATCCCCTCGGCCGGACTGTCTTCGACCGCCGCGTTTTCCCACCCCGATTTGAGCACCGCATGCGCGCGGAGCCCAAGGATGTCAAGGGGAAACTTTGGTGAGAGAAGCTGCTCGATTTTTGTGCGCTCGCAAATGATCGCAGGCAATTGGAGTAAAATCATTTTTGACTGCTCTGAGGAGTTGGACTTGGTGCACTCTTTGACGCTTCTGCGTATCGCTCCCTTTCCTTCCGTGTCCAAATGTTTGCCTGATGTCTCGTTTGCAGGGGCGGGGCACTCGGCCGGCTAATTTTCGGACCGTGGACTCGCTTGGCGATATCTTTGGAACGACTGCTGACTGGGCGTCGGCGGGGTAGCGTCGGGACTCTTAAAGAAACGTGCTTGGGATTTGTCAATTCAGCTCACGAACGCCAGGCCAAATCCTGCCGATTATGAATGCCGCCTCATTAAAAACGGCGTGGCGCATTCTGAGTGTAAAAGATGATTCTCAGAGTCATCCTGGTCATGGGCAGAGTAGAATCAAGGCAACCCGCCTGTTATTGTTTGTGGCATTATTGGCCTGCTTGCTTTTGGAAAGCGTAAAAAAAAAAAAGCCCACTGATCGTCATGCTGTCAGGCTAACGACGGGAGCCTCAAAACCCAATGCGGGGTCTCAGTTTTTCTGTCGCAGAGCACGTTGTGTCACCTGGTGTGTGAGTTGCCAAAATGCCCCCCGATGGTCCACTTGCGTTGCATGATAAGCAACAGGTCAAAGTTCGAGGGGGAAAAATGCAACCCCTGAAATGTTGCTTGTGGCTCTACTACACCTGTTTACATTCTTTTTTTTTTTCGCTGAAATCCTCTCTCGAGCTATTTTGATCAAAAGTGGAGACAGTTTTCAGTAGAGTGAGACAAAGTAAAAAAAAAAAGACGTGGCACAAGCGCTGATGATGGATTGGCCGTTGACAGGATGAGCAGCATTTGTGGGAGATTTTCTGACGACTCTGCCGCCCTCTACCGACGAGTTGGGTGAACTCCCAAGCCGGAAGTCATGAAATGAAGAGGAGAGGAGGAGCGAGCAGACGGCCCTGGACGTCTTTTCCTATTTAATGATGTCCCTTGCCCGGGACCGCGTGGCCTCAGGGGGCTCCAAATGTGCTCTGTAAGTGCGCTAAATGCCTCCCTCATCGCTCCGCTCCGAGAGCGGCCTCTCGCCTTGCCGCTCGCTCCTCCGACGCTATGCGCGCCTCCCTCCCTCCCTCTTCGGCACGTTCGGAAGCTTGGAGTCACGAGGCGGCTCAACCCCAGGACGGCGTCCGCAAGCCGACCTCCCTCGGCATCGCTGCCCCGCCCCTCCCACCCCGATTTGAGCACCGCATGCGCGCGGAGCCCAAGGATGTCAAGGGGAAACTTTGGTGAGAGAAGCTGCTCGATTTTTGTGCGCTCGCAAATGATCGCAGGCAATTGGAGTAAAATCATTTTTGACTGCTCTGAGGAGTTGGACTTGGTGCACTCTTTGACGCTTCTGCGTATCACTCCCTTTCCTTCCGTGTCCAAATGTTTGCCTGATGTCTCGTTTGCAGGGGCGGGGCACTCGGCCGGCTAATTTTCGGACCGTGGACTCGCTTGGCGATATCTTTGGAACGACTGCTGACTGGGCGTCGGCGGGGTAGCGTCGGGACTCTTAAAGAAACGTGCTTGGGATTTGTCAATTCAGCTCACGAACGCCAGGCCAAATCCTGCCGATTATGAATGCCGCCTCATTAAAAACGGCGTGGCGCATTCTGAGTGTAAAAGATGATTCTCAGAGTCATCCTGGTCATGGGCAGAGTAGAATCAAGGCAACCCGCCTGTTATTGTTTGTGGCATTATTGGCCTGCTTGCTTTTGGAAAGCGTAAAAAAAAAAAAGCCCACTGATCGTCATGCTGTCAGGCTAACGACGGGAGCCTCAAAACCCAATGCGGGGTCTCAGTTTTTCTGTCGCAGAGCACGTTGTGTCACCTGGTGTGTGAGTTGCCAAAATGCCCCCCGATGGTCCACTTGCGTTGCATGATAAGCAACAGGTCAAAGATCGAGGGGGAAAAAATGCAACCCCTGAAATGTTGCTTGTGGCTCTACTACACCTGTTTACATTCTTTTTTTTTTTCGCTGAAATCCTCTCTCGAGCTATTTTGATCAAAAGTGGAGACAGTTTTCAGTAGAGTGAGACAAAGTAAAAAAAAAAAGACGTGGCACAAGCGCTGATGATGGATTGGCCGTTGACAGGATGAGCAGCATTTGTGGGAGATTTTCTGACGACTCTGCCGCCCTCTACCGACGAGTTGGGTGAACTCCCAAGCCGGAAGTCATGAAATGAAGAGGAGAGGAGGAGCGAGCAGACGGCCCTGGACGTCTTTTCCTATTTAATGATGTCCCTTGCCCGGGACCGCGTGGCCTCAGGGGGCTCCAAATGTGCTCTGTAAGTGCGCTAAATGCCTCCCTCATCGCTCCGCTCCGAGAGCGGCCTCTCGCCTTGCCGCTCGCTCCTCCGACGCTATGCGCGCCTCCCTCCCTCCCTCTTCGGCACGTTCGGAAGCTTGGAGTCACGAGGCGGCTCAACCCCAGGACGGCGTCCGCAAGCCGACCTCCCTCGGCATCGCTGCCCGGCCCCTCTCGCGGGGACGTTGTGCACGGGCGCTGACGCCGGGAGGGATCTCGATGGCGTTCTGCTCAACACCACCCCGAAAAGATCGGGGATTGAGCTTCCGGGAGGATTTCCGGGTTCAAGCCAAAACGCAGCACGCTTTTCAGCTTGCCGGGTCAAAAGGGAGCATGAGCGGCGAGCCCAGCGCCGACTTCAGAAGGGGCCGACTCAGGTCTGTACCCAGTCGGTGGGCTTGTGGATTTGACCCAAAACATCAGGTCAAGATTCCGACCCAGCCGGGGGAGTAAAAAGGACCCGTTCTGATGAGATGAAGGGACCGAGAAATCGGGTTCCCAGGTTATCGGTGGAGCTGGGGTTCAGCGGGATTTGATCCCCAATCCCGGTCGATCGTCCAAATCCAACGTCCTGGGCCCAAATGGCGAACCCAAGCTGGTGTCAAAGTAAGCCCACACGCCCGCAGCTAGCCACTGAGCGGCTGCGCAAACCAACCCAGCGTTTGTCTGAGTGTGCATCACCCCGACAGTCGAACGAGATTTGACCTCTTCACTTTTATTGCTGATGTCCGACGGCTCGGTGCTTCGGTACGTTTGGTTCGGTACTTGATTCATGAATGGGATTTCCCGGTCCGATCAGAACGGGTATTTAAATGGGACTCCTTCGCCGGCGCTTCACATGTTGACATGATGGGATCGAGATGACGCGTAACGATTGATCAGTGGTACCGTGGGCATTGTCGCCTCATGTTCCCCGAAAGTCCACGATCGCAAACCTTTGCGCGTCGCATAACTGTGAAAAGCAAGAGGCGGTCTCCCAGCGGTCACTGGACTTGACGGACATCCTGCCAACCGCCCCCCTCCCATTCTGAGCCGGTCCTCACACACCCGAGGGACCAGGGTGGAGCGAGGCCACAAGAAAAAAAATCACATGATGGCTGCGTCAAGGTCAGTCATGTGTCGGGAAGGAGGAGGAGGAGGTCGCGGGCCGGTCACACCTTTTGTCCGCGATGTCATTCGTTGTCGCTTCACTTCCGCCCAATGTCGACGTGCGTGCGTGGGAGCAGAAAGCAGGCGGCCCTCGGCCACCTCACGCGAGAGGAACGGCGGGCTGTGGTTCAATGTTGTCGGCCACGCCGATAAAAATCCTCTCCGGCGCAGTCATGAAGCGTCTGCGTGTGTCACCTCGAGCTCGCGCCATCCACGTGTGCACGATGGGAACGCTTCAAAGGAAGTGCAAAAATGCAGCAAAGTCGGCTGGACAGCGGGTCGACGCTGGGCCCATCGTCTCATGACACGTACGCAGATGGCGCGCTCGGCAGGGCGCCGCTCGCGATGGCGAGTCGTCACCATCCGGAGCGCTAATACGGCCCCCCCCGCCGCTTGATACTCTGCTGCCAACCGGCAGACGTCACTGAAAACGATCTCGGCACTGCCGAGCAAACTCCTGACGCTGCGTCAGGAGGATTCGGTCGCCCGTGCCGCTACGGACCTCCCGGAGGGACGCGGTCCGACGCCTTCTTCATCGGCGGAGAGCCGGCCGGGAACCGCGCCGCCCCTCCTGAATCTGAAATTCGACCTTCCGATGGACCTCTCCAGCGCCCCAGAGTAGACGTGACCCGGGGGACTGAGGAGTGTTTTCCCCTGTAGGTGGGACACGCCCTCCCAGTCAAGAAGAGGGGGGGGCGGGCACCACCACGCTCTGCCAATTCAGAGGCATTGTGACCGATGTCCACGCGACGTCGCTGAGGCGTGTCCAGCCCCGCAACATCCGGAGCCTTGAGGAACTCCAGGCCGCTCCGATCCACCCCGGGTTACCTGGCCCCCCCCACCACGAGGGGCTTTTTCACTGCGCCGATGGCTTTGAGCCCGCCACAGTTGCCTCGAACAGGTGTGCCGGTGGAATAGAGGAGCTCTTGGATGTAGTAGTTCGCATGCTTGCCCCCCAAATGTTTCCAAACGAAACAAATGGCGTGCTAGCCGGTGCTGACAGATTTCCAGATGTGGAAACATGTGGTTTCGGTATTCATCAAGTGAAATCTCAGGAATGTCGAGTCGAATAGGTTTTAGCCAAGCATGTCCAAGACTTTTCATTCCGATTTGAGTCCACCCGAGTGACTCGAGTGCGCCATTTCGTGGCCTTCAGAAAGGCCAACCTAATCCACCTTTTAATGGCGCCAGTCTTCCAGTGCGATTCAAGAAACCGACATGAGAGCAAAAACGCGGCGGAAGACCGTCGCTCATGTCCATCGTCCGGAGCAGTTTGGAATCGGATGTTTCTCAAATGGCACTCAAAACGCAATGACGCAAACTGACCCGAGGTGCTGATGTGTCGTGTTTCTTATTCACTTGATGTGAACTGTTTCGTAAAGCGCTTTGTTGCAGCTGTTGCGAAAGCGCGATATCAATCACGACGGATTGGATTGTATGAGCAACATATGTGAGGCGTGCTTTGGCCCGATTTGGCGCCGACCGACCAACGGGAACAGAAAAACGCTGACCTCGCTCCGTGAGGCAAATCTGATGTCCGGTTGGGCCAGAGAGCGCCATCGCTCATTCGGTGGAAGTGACGTGGGGGGCGACACTAGCGGTTGCCGAGGCCCCGCGCGGATGAGATTGAGGCGGCAATCGGCCCGCCGAAGCTGCCGTCGGAGGGCTCCCGAGTCAAACGCGCCCCCCGGGCACCCCGGAATCGGCCTCGCCTCGCCGCCGAGCTATTTCTGCCGTTGGTAATTTGCTCGGTGTTGGCCGGGCGGTTCACAGCTCGGTCAGCCCTCCCTGATCCTACTACGCCGCTCGCTTGCATCAGGAAAGGTTCTCCCGTCACATCGCATTTAGGTCGAGATGCCGCTGAACTGTGAATGCACCGCGCGCGGGGACCCGGCTGCCCTGCGGCCTCCGGGTCCCGCAGTCCTTCGATTTCGCCGAGAAAAGAATCCCCATCAGGCCCGTTTTTCGTCATCTTGATCTGCTTCACACTTCCTCTTTTGGATCGGACTTCTCTCAAGCCTCCCTCTCTCTGAGCTGCTGCCGCTCGCTCCTGAAAAGTCGTCTCTTTTCCGCCGTGAAAAACGCGCTCGCAACCAATAATGTCAAGAAAGAGCACTTTATATTCCCTCCAAATACAATATGACAAATGCAATCGTTTTCGAAATACAGATGTCCGCAAAAGCGCACAGTCATGACACAAACCAAGAAAGAAATCAAGTACGCATTATTATACTGAGTGTGTGTGTGTAAGTACAGAAAGTAGCTCATTCCAGTTGAGCTCTAATCATCTCTCAGTAATCCCACCAACTCACAGCTCAATACTGCAAGCTGACCGTGACCTTTTCCGAGGTTTTTTTTTTTTCCTCCTCGCATCCAAAGACATCAGCAGGCGACTCTGTGTGAATTTGTCACCCTTAATTGAACCCCGTCAAAGTGCGCACACATAAAGAGTCCTCGGGAAGAGCACAGACGACGTCACAAACGGAGGTCAAGTCAGCCGGCAACATCATCGCCGGCGCACGTTTGGCCGAACGTTTCGCTTCCGCGAGCTGCCTCGGATGCTGCGCAAGCTCGTCGCGATAAGATATGAAAAACACAACGTGGACGGGATTCTTTGGGCGCGGCATTTCAAATTGATGGCAGATCCACGCCGAGCGGGTCCGAAAAGCGCGGTTGACGTCACCGTGCCGTAGTTGGTGCTAAATGGTCGCCGCGTGCGAGCAGATTGAGGAGGGAGGCTCGGAAAGGTTGCGGGCGTGCGGTTGCCATGACAACAGGGGCAGATGTGGAGAGCTCCGGCGTGAACTCTTCACCCCGCGAGCCGCGGTAATGGATATGGATCGGCTTACATCGTCGTCGCTAACGCAGCTCGGCACGCCGTAGGCCGGCGTGTGCATTTTTCATGATGTCGTGCTCGCGATGAGACGCTGGCGCGGCCGCCGACGGGCCAAGGACACGAGTGCAAGCGAGGGCCGTCGTCACCGAGGCTGCTGAGCCTCTTTCGGTGCCATTCAACTGTCCTCCCAATCAAACACGACACATTGGATTGGGTTGGGAGGACTTGGGGAAGGCTTGGAAGAAATTGTGCTCCACCGGCCCAGGGGAGGGAAGTTGTGCACCGTCAACACCACCTGAAGTGTCGTGGGCACGGGGCGCCGCTGACCTGGTCTCGGACACGATGAATTGGTGGGGAGCGCACGATGGTATTGACGACCCCGAGCCACGCGGAGTTCAATATTTCATCACCTCGCCCATCCAACTTTCATGAAGGTAACGGAGCCCAAGCGGGACATCGTTTTTCGCTCGGCGCTGCACATGGAACTCCCGAGCCCGGCCGCCGGGCATTCGGACCGACCGGAGATCTTTGCGGATCGTCGGCCCCCGCGCGAGGATGCGCGGCAACCGCGGTCGTCGCAGTCGGTCGGGGCCCGCGCTCGCTCCACTCCGGCCCCCCTTCGGGCACCTGCCACCACGAGCTGATCGGAGGACGCGGAATGCTCACGGTGCAACCCGACCTCCGGCTGAACCCCGGCCCCCCTCCCGTCGCGGTGCCGAGCGGCCGGCGGAGATGGAAACGCTCAAAGTCGCTCAGGCTCACGACCGCCGTCGCTTGTCAGAAGCCTTTGACGCGTGCCTCCCGCCCGCGCCCGCCGTCACAGTGGCGGCGGGGGTCCTTTTCGTACTTCCTCGCCATCGCTGAGGTTTTCGCGGCCGTCCGCGCGGTCGCGACAATCTGGCAAATTGCAAAAGAGTCCTTTCACGCTTCCGCTTCAAAGCAGTCATGCTCGAAATATGCGCGGGCCCTTCCGGATGAGAAGCCGCGGCTGTGGCGCATCGTAACAAATGCTGTTTTATTCATGTCAGCAGCATGTTGCTCTCATTGTCCTCTTAGATATCTCACTGAATAAATAACGTCCATAGAACCGTCTTTATTATTTATTCCCCAGCCAAGTAAGAGATCAAAGCGGCGGAGAAAAGAAGCCTCCCTCGTAGCAGCTGTTACGACTTGATTATTGGCAAGGGGAAGGCCAATATTCCAGAGGAAACGCTCAGCAAAGAACTATGCCGAGTGGAGGGGAGGAGCTTCATTTGGACAGGCCGTCGTCCAGCCCAAACGCGATCACGCCGCTCGAATCGTATCGCGCCGCCGGTGGTTTGATCTCTGCTGGACGACTCGGCGCATTGTCGCCCGGCTGTCATTGGGCGCTACGACGGCACAACGGTACCCGTCGTCGTTTATCGCAGTTGCATGTGATTGCAATACGAGGGCGGCCGAGACAAATTCCTCGTGTGTTCGACATACTTGGCCACTCAAGATGATTCTGATTCCGTTGGTGGCCACTGTGTTAGTCACCTTTTGTTGGAATGTTTGGGAAGTGAGGACACTAATTGTTGAAGCTTTGTCGCTGGAATTCTTTCCCATTCTTGCTTGATGTTCAGCTTCTGCTGTTCACTGGGCCAGCATCTGATTATTATTATTGATTTTTTTTTTGGTATTAAAGGCTTCACAGTGCGCCACACATTTTCAATGAGAGACAGGTCTGGACTGCAGGCAGGCAAATCTGGCACTCTTATACTCTGAAGCCACTCTGTTGGAACAGAATGTGCTTTGGCATTGCCTTGCTGAAATAAGCAGAGCTTCCATGAAAAACACTTTGCGTGTGTGTGTGTGTGTGTGTGTGTGTGTGTGTGTGTGTGTGTGTGTGTGTGTGTATGCACAGCCCAATAGCATCACAGATGCCGGCTTTTCAACTTTGCGTCCAGAACAGTCCGGATGGCCCTCTTTGGCCCAGAAGACACGCCGTCCACCATTTTCAAAACCAATTTGAAATGTGGACTCGTCAGACCACAGAGCACTTTCCCGCATTGCATCAGTCCATCGTAGATGAGAGCACGGAGAGACCCAAATGCCTCAATTCCTTGTCATTTGGAAACCTTATCCTGAGACTATTTTCTCACACCGTCGTTGACAAAGAGGTGACCCTCGCCTCATCTTTGCCTGTGAATGACTGAGCAATTCGGGGAACCTCCTTTTTTTTACCCAACTTCATTGGAATTGGTTTTGTACACACACACACACACACACACACGTATAGGTGTAATGTTGGGTCGTATTGAAATACAAGGCTTGCAATTTCAAGCAGTTTTTTTCAACAAATGTATCTCGGTATCATTTGTATTTACTGCGACCGGGCTATGGCATTTTTGTGTTGTTGATTCGTATATTTTTCAGTGGGAGGGTCGTTGCTCGGATGTTCATTTCTCTGTCGCCTTTGTACCGCAGCACGGTTCTGCCGGACTTGCGTCTTTTTGGCCTTGTCAAACATTTCCGTGGTCAAATAGTCGCTCCGCCGGCCGACGAAAGCCGCCGGCTTGACGGCCGCTCCGTCAGCCAATCGTCTCGGGCGCCGCCAGCCCCTCCACCAATGGCGTGCCGGGAGTCCCGCGGCTGTCTCATTAGCTACATTCCAGGACCTGGCTCTGGCCCACCGGACGCACTCAGCCGGAAAGGCTGACGTCCAGAGGGGGATTCGTCATCCGCGGCATCGGCTCCTCTCTCTGCCTTTCCAGGAACGGCCGAGGCCAATGAACGCTGGAGCGTGAAGCTGACGCCATTCGGAAAAGCTATCTGATGATTTGGGCTGACGTCACCACTCTGGCTGACTGTGTAACCCCTGAAAGAAAAAACAAAAATCAAGACTGTTTTCAACATGGGAGTCTTTTTAGTCGTCGGCAATGATCTTTTTTCATCTCCGTCCACTGGAAAACGCCAATTTGCATTTTTTTTTTTTTTTAATCAAAGCACGCAGTCGCAAGCACTGACCTACATTTCCAACCAATTCTCATGTTGCGTGAAATTCTTAACAGCCTATTAACCGCGTGGGAGCATTTTTCTTGGCTGCAATTTATGTGAATGCGAATGTATGATCTGATTTTATTTTTATTAACTCTTTTTTTGGAGGGGTGGGGTGATTTTGCTCAATAACGGTGCTCCTTTGTCGCTTTACCTCTTTTGTTCTGCGTGGGCGCTTTTGATGAAATGGCATTGGAGGGCTCCACCACCACCGGCCAGAATTGAGTTTGCCACCTGCGGCCTTCGAGGTTCATTTTCGCTTGGACGGCAGCCGCTTGGTGGGCACGCGTGAAAGGCGTTTGTGTGCGTTCGAGCAGGTTCGACAAACTAATGCGACTTCAATGTGGCCTCTGGCTGGCCCGTCCGGTTCGATAGAAACGCCGCCGCTTGGCTTTCCGGGACCACTGCTGACCTTTTCTGTGCTTCTGCAAAAGTGTGGCGGGAGCCCATTTCGTATTAGTGAGACACGGGCCCCCTCTAGCGGCACGCAAAAGAATGACAAGATGTTTGGACCGAATGAAAGTCAAAAGTCAGCTTTTATTGTCAAATATGCTTTCAATGGAACATACAGCACAGATGAAATGACTTTCCTCTCTCATGTAGTGCATTGAACACACACACACACACACACACACAGAGCTAAAATTTACATAAAATTACAAAAAGCATACATATATATTTATATATAAATATGTTTATAATTTATATGTGAAATAAAAATAAAGGACATCATCCACCCAGCCCCCACCTGATCCGCTTCTCCTCACCAGGATCCCAATCGAACATATTTGAAAAAAAAAATAGAAAAAAAAGAAAAATGAGGGGAGATCATATTCAGTACACGTTTAAGTACATTTCCATTGTATTGAACTTTTGGGTCCAGTGCATTTGCATTTCCTTTTTCAGTTTGTCTTTCAACATTTGTTTTCGCTACATTGTGTTTCTTTGAATGAAATAGCTTTCTATTGAGGGTCTTCTCCGGGTACTCCAGTCGCTTAAATGACACCTCGAACTTGTCCCGATGTGTCATGAGCACGTCCGCCACCTTCGTGCGGATAAAGCGGTTCACATAATGGATGCACGGACAATGCTTTTACTTTTCATCATGAGTTAAAACTATGCATGATGTTCCAGGATGTTTTTTTTTTTTTTTAATGAACGCTTTGGCTTTTTGTTCTGCTGCATTTAAATGTTGATCATGATGGTGGCATGTGGTGAGCGAAGAATGTTTTTCGGTGGCGCTTTGTGTAAAAAGTTTGGGAACCACTGCTGGAGTTGATCTGTTGTCAATAGAGGGGGCGGGGGCAAACAAAATAGCGAGTGTGTTTTTCTCGAGTTGCACAATGGATAATTTCTTCCAAATGAAAGGATTTTCTTCCCTTCAGCAACACTTAAATTCCACATTAACAAAGGCCCCAGCCATCATGCTAATTAGGAAGTCAAAAAACACAAAAGAGAAAAGCCACTCAAATATTTATGAAGGTGTCGAAGCAAAATGGCATTTCTGTCCCCGCCGGGTCAAGTGCCGGAAGGACCAAACACGTATGGGGAAGCCCATTATTCAAATGAGAGCTGGCAGACTTTAATAGAATCTACCCGAGCATTATCTTCTGCCGTAGCATTCGGAGAGATGAAAATGCAGCCCGCATCTCCACTTTGGCCAAAAAGCCTCCCGCTCAAGCCTTAAAAGGCTCCAAATGAGAGTCAATCAGGGCAGCCGCGTTGCGTGACTCTCAACTCCAAACGAGGTGCGCGTTCAGATCGTGGCCGGCGTTTGCCCAAACCTTGCCTCGTCTTTCTTTTCCAGAGTGCTCGCTCGACAAGTGAGCTGACGAGGCCGAGCCGAACCGGGAAGCCCGCACGCCGAAATGCCGCCTTGTTTTCCTGAGCCACTCACTGGCTGGGGAGCTGTAGCTTTTTTCGTGGATCGGGGTTACTTGGACTCTATTTGGAGCCAATTTGACCCCCCCCCCAAAAAAAAATTGCATTGTTTTCTACAAAAACGTACCACTAAAAACCATTGGGTCAAACTGACAAACGGCGCAATCAATCCCTTTTGGAGACATGATTGGGTTATTTTGGACCCAACGCTATTTAGGGGGTGTTATTATTAACCACAGCTGGACTGATCGCTTGGGAACCCGTTTTTCTTGGAAGCTTTAACTCATCGCTATTGGTAGTTTTTATCCCTTGTTGGGTCAAATCCTCAACCCAGTCGGCTGGGTATAAATAGCCCAGCATGGTTTTTAAAAAATAAAATAAAAGTGGAGTCAAATTGACTTAAGTAGCGGTTGCTCCATTTTGACTCCAAATTGTTTTGTTTTTTTTGACCCAACAGTTTTTCGAGCGCGTTATGTTAAAGCACAGCTCTACGGATAACGCGGTGGGTGGGCCATCACGAGGGGTGGTTTTTACACCTCTTTGGGTCAAAACCTCGACCCAACGTGCATGCCGGGTCAAATCCTCAACCCAGTGCGCTCGCTAAGAATAACCCAGCATTGGCTCTGTCCCCTTTGCACCCGGCACTACAGTCAAGCTATTACCCCCCACTTTGGCAGAATTCCTACCAGAGGGCGTCCCGAGAGTGTTTTTGGTGATTGACGTTAAAATAGACATCAACATCAGTGAAGATCCTTTCTCCTAGATTTGAAGGCAGTGTGCGATGATTGCGCTCGCCTGATTTGGAATGTTGTAACAGGAGGAGCCACTCCGCTGTCACAAGCTGCATTTGGAGGAAGAAGTGTCCTAATTTACTTGTCAGAGCACTGGCGCTCCAAGAACGGACGAGGCACCCCACTGTGCTGATTGCAAGCTGTTTTGGTCGCCCGCTTGTACAAGAAGGCCTTTCTCTCTCTCTCTCTCACTCACTCACACAAACACACACACACACGTAAACATTGCATTAATGCCACGACCTCCCATTCGGGTGGCTCGCGTGGCAAGATTTCCATCTAGCGGGCAGACGTGGAACCCGGTTCCTGCCAGCCGGGCTGAGGTTCCCCTCAGATCCAGCGCTTCCCGTGACCGTTTATGACCTTGGCCCCGAACCAGTTGAGGTCAGTACACGCCGTATGCGGACGGGCAACCGTTTTTGTCATCGTCAGTTTGAAAGCACTGTTCCTGACAGCAAAGATGGCGATCGAGTCACGAACATGGATTTTTTTTGTCCCATTCATTTCAAATTGCGTTATTCAACTGTACAACAAATATAGACTAAAATAACATTACTAAGAAATGCGCCAATAATAAATACGCCCTGTACTGTAATGTAGTGAAAATAAAACGGAAGTTCGGGTCCGACATGCGACGTTAGCATCCCGGCTACTTGTAAATGCGACCGAGTGAGCAAAAGACGATCCGAGTGATCGCTGCTTTCATCCGGTGGCTGTTACGAGCGACGATAACCGCCGGCTGCGCTAAGAGCTCGCATTTGCGCGACTTCCATTCGAACCCTCGGCTGCTCCGTGTTCAAATGATTCGACGGGCTTCTCGTCTCGCCTCGTTTAGTTTCGGACGACATAGCGCGGACAACGGCCTCCTTCTCGGCGTCGCTGTTTGGGTTTTTATGGGGGGGAGGAACTTCTCTTGTCCGAAGAGCGTCCGTCATCTTCGGAAGTCGCGGTCGCCCGCTCCATTTGTGACCACGACCTTCCGGTTAGCGCGTCTTCTTTTATTGACGGGCGGCTTCTGTTGATTTCAACTTGCAAGCCAAGGTTCGAAGTGGGCACATTTCCTCCCCCTTCGGGTCGGAAATGGTCGATTTCGGGGCCGAGGCCGGGCACCCGGCGGTCGAGCTGTGCTGTTGCTCTGTTCTGAGCTCCTTTGCGGCCGCAAAAAAGTGCGTCATGCGCGCCACACCCCCTTTGTGGCCACAACTTGGTGCTGTGACTCGTTTTCGGCCACCAAATAGCTGCAACGTACAATTTGGTGGCCACAACATGCTCAACTCAGATGGGAGGACAACTTTGGCATCGCCACTGATGAAAACAGCCCATTGTCAGTTGATGTTTTTGGTGAGATGATTTATTCATCATCATGTTCAGTGGCCGGCGGAACATTTGGGAGCTGGGGCCTTCATTCCCTCCCGCTCGCTCGTTTGCGCTGTGGAAGCGGCGACTAAATCCCTTTCCAGGTTTACAACACGTCAGCCAGCAACCTTTTCCTCACAAATGTCCAGTTGTTCTGGAATCGCCTGCCCGGAAAATGGATTTTTCTTCTCGGTCCTCCTCCCTCATCCGTTGAGCCCATCACAAGACTATTGAGCTCAGCCTAATCAGAGGACAGAAAAATGCCGACCTTTACTCTCCACCTGTGCAAAGACCAAAAGTGCTCGAGGGATGGACGCGAAAATGAGGTTTCCTCTGGACTTTTTTTTTTGTGCTCCGTTGACAAGGAGCAGCCGGACCGAACCAAAGAACGCATCTTGTCCAAGCTGCGTTTGCATCTCGGCAAAGTTGTCGAGTTGTGCTTCCCTTTCAGCTTCGTAAACGGGCGGGGCCGCGTGGCGCTCTGCTGAATACGAGCGTGACGGATGGATGGGCTGTCGGCGAGTCGACATCTTCCCGCCAACGCCTGGCGCTCTGCTGAATACGAGCGTGACGGACGGGCTGTCGGCGAGTCGACATCTTCCCGCCAACGCCAAACTGAGGAGGGATGAGCGAGCGGTTTGCCTCGGAGCCGGCGAGCCAGGTCGGGGTGAAGAGAAGCGGAGAACATGACGGCGAAAAGGAATGTTTGTCACGCCGGCGTCGATCACGTCTTTGGTTTTTCCCAGCTGAGGGCCAGCCCGGACCAAGACCTCAGATTCCACATGTGCTTCTCAAAGAGGGACTGCCTGTCATCAGACAAAGCGGCGTCCGGCCCACCGCTGTAACAACGCCCACTGCTACGCACAAGGGAAGCGACGTGGGCGAGTTCAGCCCAAGAGGGTGAGGGGCCAGGCAGAAGCTTTCCAGCCTTCACCAAGCTTGGAGACCCTTTGCAACACTTCTTGGTGAGAAACGCTTTGAACTCGCTCTCGTGATGCCAACTTGCCAGTTTGTTGAGAAAATGTCTCTGTCTGTGTGTGTGCGTGCGTGAGTCACAGCTGTGTTGTCTTTCATTCACAAGTGGACTTTTTTTTATTTATTTTTTTAATCGATAGCAAAACGCGTGTTCTTGTCTCTCCAAGATATGCTGTGACTGAGCAAGATTTGATGACTTGCCCAATTCACGTTCTGACTTTTTGAGCAGCGGGGCCTGCGCTTGCTTGATTGTTTTGTCGTCGTAAGTCGAGGCCCGGGTCTCATGACTTGCACATTGTGTGAGTTATGCCGACGTCAAATGACACAAACGGAACCCGATTCGGAGCCGACGGACGCCTCGCAGAGCGAGGTGGCGTCTCGTGGCCCATTTGGGATTCGACGCGTCACATGACATAGTTGACGAGTCCGGCGCGTCCGAATTCTTGTCGGTCTGGCCGCGTCGTGTGACATGTCCTGGCTCGTTCTTGGGCACCAGGTCCAAAGCCACTTGAACCAAAGGGGAAATATTGGAAAATAGACGTGGCCTTTCCACTCCTGCTACGTTTGCTCACGGCAAAGCCGGCGGCAGATCCGAAAACCAAATTTGTCACATCGAGTTCTTTTTGGAGAGGAGACGGTCTGCACCGCACTCTCCCTAACATCCGGAAATGGTCCATCATTTTTTTTTTGCCGCCTCCCCGATGGTCCGAATGTTGACGGTTGGGCGCTCGGTGAGGGACCGGGCCGGTCTGAGACGCCGAACGATATTTTTCCGGTCATCTGAACTACATCGTGAACCACAAAAAAAAAAGTCCTCCTTCACTCCCCATCGAACAATTAAAAAAAATAAAAAAATTCTTGTGAGTTTGGATGAAGCCCGGTCCATCCCTTCGAAGCCACGATCTTTGAGTCCTGCCCAATACCAAGTACTGGCAGCTAAAGCACTTCTCTAAAACCTCATTTCACATCATGCCCAAAAGACGTGGACCGAGACCTTTCTTCCTGACGCGGATGATGACTCGCCGATGTGTCATCCTGTGGTCGTGTCGCGCCCACTACTTACTCAATGTCGTAGTTTTGGGAGGGGTTGTTGTTTTTTTTGCCTCCACGAGTCGCCGTCACCGTAAAAGAAGGCCAGCACTGGCCCGTTACAGACAGCCGCCGCCTGCGCCGGGGCATCCCTCCAGCGCGGTTGACACCCGTTTGCGGTTGGCCGAGCACGTCGTCGGCTCTGCTCTGCTCTGCGGAGTTCACTTGACTTTGCCTGCGAGGATAATTGGGAGCATGCGCGTCCCTGAACCGAATGCCAAGCGCTGACTGTGTGGACTATTTGGTGTACGCAGCAAGAGAGTAAACAACACCCCCGCGCGCCCCTGACTCGCATTGGCTGTATTGCAAACATTTTGGGGAAGGGAGGGGAGACATCCAAGGTGTGCGTGCGCCCGCACGGTTTTCCCGAGAGAGAAACCTCGAGCCTCGGTAAGTGAAGCCAAACCCCCAAAACCATCCGCCGGCTCCAAAAAGAAGCAAGCCGGCGGCAAAAGAGACGGGCCGGGCCCCTCCGCCACGAAAGCGATGACGAGCGCGCTCATCGGAACCGAAGCCGAGCCGTCCTCGGCGTTCTCCCGAGCCTCGGCCGTCCTCACTCTGCTCTCTCGCGGTCCTCAGCGAGTCAAGCGTCGTCGACATGTCCGGCCAACCTGACACCTCCGACCGCCCCCCTGGTGAGCGCGACGCTTTCCTTTTTATGCTGCCGATGGCAAACAAAATGGCTTTGAAGAGCCTCGCTCGGGTCCTGCCGGATTTCACGCCGCTTCCAGCCCGACGCGCCTCTGCAAGCACCGTTGAGAACTTGAACTTGACTCGAAACGACGACGTTGACCAGACGCTTTTATTTTTGGGGTTTGTTTTTGCCTCTGATTCACCGGTGTCAAAGTCAAGGCCCGAGGGCCAGACCTGGCCCGCCACCTCATTTTATGTGGCCCGCGAAAGCGATTCAAGCACGTCAACTTCCGCGATGCTTTGCTAAATTCTGAAACCCAAATTTCAATTTGTCACATGGAACGAACAATCCGTGATTCTTGTCTACTGATGTCAAAACAACTTCCCCATCCATTTGTTGTCCGCTGTGGATGTTTATCCGAGGGAGAACGCGAACGACAACGTGGCGCTCGACAAGAAATGAGTTGGACAGGCCTGCTCGACTTAGATACGGCGGCCGAGTATTTTTGCCACCTCCGCTGATCGGCGCGACTTCTTATCGCATGGGAAACACGCCGGAGTTTGTTCACATGAGTGACAGGGCGACCGTCAGTCAAACAAGCTCAAGTGCGCCTGAGCCGCGGCAGCCCGTCGCTTCATCACGCTCGGACGCCCGGGCGGGCAGATACGCGGGCGGGATTGACAGCCGGTAGTTGCCGTGCCTTATCGTGGTCCAAACGGGTCACTCGATTGGCATCGTGCCGCCACACGTGACCTCACAACTTTTCAGTCCACCGAAATACTCCCGAACGGCAATCTCAATAGTCGCAGCTGTCGCCAAGGACTTCCTAATTCCTCTTGAAATCCAGCGAAAGTCAGATCACCTATTCAGAAGCTGCGGGAATCCCACCGATAAAGTGCCCTCCGTGCTGTGGCATTTGCATCCAACTTTACAGAAGTGACCTAGCTAGCTAGCTACTCTTCAGTCACCCGAAATACGCCCAAAAACCACGTCAGCGAAGTTCTTTCAAATCCACTGGAACGCGACCAACAAGTGGCCGAACACGTCAAATCCACCGTTGTCAATCGCTCCGTCAAAGTAAGGTCACGACTCCTTGATGTGCTCCAATTCTTCCTCCAAGTTACCAAACTCCTCTGAATCGACCGGAAGACTGCCATCCAGTCATCCAAACGCTCCTCCAAATACTTCTTCCAAGTTAGCCAAAATAAATGGGGTCAAAAAGTCGCACAGAACCGACGTGCACCGAATGATTTCCCAAAGTCGAGGCTACTTCGAGGTTCGGCCGGCGTCCGGGATTGAATTTGCGGGTGTGGCGCGCGAGCACCGGAAACGGAACGTCTTTTCGTGGCGGCGCTTGGGGCGCTTGGGGCGCGGGAATGAAACGGTGCCTGTGCCTGTGCCTGTACCTGCGCATCACTTCAGAGTTCCTGGACATCTGGGACGTGGACCTGATGAAGAAACGAGAGCAGGGCAACACGATTGCGCACCACACGGCCGCCTACCAGAGCAACTATCTGATCGTCCGCCGAGGGCAAGAGTTCCAGCTGGAGATCGCCTTCGACCGCCCCTACCAGCCCAACAAGGACAAGTTTGCCGTGGAGTTTGTCATCGGTGAGTCATTTGCCGGCTCCGATCGGCGAGCGAGGAGCCCACCACGCACCGGGGCGCTGGATCCCGGCAAAAGAATCCCTTTTAACCGCACGACCGTCCGCCCCCCCAGGTTCCAATCCTCAGTACAGCAAGAACACGTACGTTCCCGTCTTCCCCGGCCAGGGCCCGCGGGGCTCGTGGCTGGGCCGCGTCATCCAGACCTCGGACAACGTGGTGCGCATGGGCGTCACGCCCGCCGCCAACTGCATCGTGGGCAAGTACCAGATGTACGTGGCCGTGGCCACCCCGTACGGCGTCCGCAGGACCAAGCCGGACAAGAGCCGCGCCCTCTATGTCATCTTCAACCCCTGGCTGGCGGGTGAGTTCGGCCTCTCTCGCGCTCCCGCACCTCATCCTCGAGTTGGCCGGAATACGTCTCGATGCCGCCAACGTCGTCCTCCGTGCTGAAATGCGGCCAGCGCTCCCGTAAAGGAAGGAGAAATTGAGCTACTTTGCGCGGGAGTGTTGCCGAGACGCGCCGGATGACCGGAACGCACTTTTCTTTGGAGTCGGCCAATCCTCCACTCCAGTTGCTCCAAAATGCCGCCGCTCGCCTCTTGACGGGTACTCGTATAAAGAGGGAGCGCGTCACCGCCCCCCCCCCTCTGGCATCCCTTCACTGGCCGCAGGAGGAGATTCCAGTTGTGCGGACGGGCGGCTTTCAGTCGTTACTGTGAGAGCGGTTCAGTGGGGAAGGCGGGTGAAACAAAAATGCCAGTCGTTGCTGCGAGGGTGTTGCTGGAGTGCAGATGAGAAAAGTTGCAAGTCATGTGTCGGAGACAATTTCACTTGTGGCTACGAGAGCATTTTAGTAGCGCTTACGAGAGTATTTGCGTGCACCGCGTTGAGCGCTTCAAGTATTAAAGGGGGGTGTGCACTTCAGCAGCTCATGCCAGCGGGGGAAAAAAAAAAAACCCACCAACAACAACAACAAAACAAATTGTGTGGTGTTTGAGCGCGTGCGCCGGAGCGTGTTGACGCATCCGTGTCTTTGGTCAGCTGACGCCGTGTTTCTGGACGACGCCGTCGAGCGGGACGAGTGCGTGACGACGGAGACGGGGATCATCTACCACGGCTCCCATGACGACGTCGCCGAGCGACACTGGAACTACGGCCAGGTGCGCTCCCAACAACTCTCACGTCAAGAGTTGCGTCATCGTCGAAATGGATTGATTCGTTTGGATTTTCACGCACACACTCACACCAAGTGTGGACCAAGATCTGCTCAAAGCCACTGCTGCCATCTAGTGGTGCTCATTCCCGAAGCCTTGACATTCGCCTTGATACTCACCGAGGACCTGCGCACAGCCATTTTATGAAAAAAAAAAAAGGAAAAGAAAAGAACGCAATTTGCCGCTTTGGCACTCAATGAGTTCAGATGTTGATCCTTTTCCGATTTGTCTCTTGTGCGTGCAGTTCAACTACGGCGTTCTGGACGCGTGCCTGTACATCCTGGACAGGTGCGAGATGCCCCTGGTCAACCGAGGGGACCCCATCAAGGTGGCCAGAAGGGCTTCCGCCATGGTCAGCGCCGCCAAAGAGCCACCGAGTGACTTGGCTCGACAGATGACGCGCTTACTTGATCAGTGTATCGAAGTCAGTGACCGCCGTGGTGACGTTCGGGCCATCCCGCCTAAAAACGACCCCCGCTTTCGCCGCTGAATCGGCGGTGCAGAAATTCCAGAGTCAAGTTTGCTTTTCTTCTTCTTCTTTTGATTAGCGTAGGCTCTCAAAAAAGAAAGCTCATTGAAAAAAGCGAAGCCGCCCGTCGAGTCGAAGTCGAGACCTTCCGTGCGCTAGCGCATTATGACCTTGGAAAGAAGGAACTTCAGTTTGATTACTCGAGTGGAAAAAGCGACGTCTTCATTTTAGTCGTCCGCCACCGTCGGAAGTCAAAGGTTTGCCTGTGCCGCACGCAGCTCGACTCTCGCGACGACGACGGCGTGCTGGTGGGCAACTGGAGCGGCGACTACACCTACGGCGTGGCGCCCACGGCCTGGACGGGCAGCACCGAAATCCTCCTCACCTACGCCAGCAGCAAGATGCCCGTGTGCTACGCGCAGTGCTGGGTCTACGCCGCCGTCTTCAACACCTGTGAGTGCCCTGCGCATTTCGCTCTCGGCGGCAACCCAAAAAAAAAAAAAAGCGTCGCGCGCCCGACGGAGACCGGCAAATGGACTCCAAGCCGCTCTTTTCGGAGAGCGGACCACGTAGATGGCCACGAAGCCGAACGCTTCCAAAAGAGAGAGTTGGCGCTCATGGTCCGGTTCTCTTTCGGCAGTCCTGCGCTGCCTGGGGATACCGTCGCGAGTCGTCACCAACTACTACTCGGCCCACGACAACGACGGCAACCTGAAGTCGGACATCATCCTGGATGACAACGGCCGGGTAGATCGCAGCCGCACCAGGGACTCCATCTGGTAGCTTTGCCCTCGCTGGCTATTCGTGCGCACGCGTGCGTGTCGGCGCCGCTCACGTCGGCTCTCCGCTCGCCGCTGCCAGGAACTATCACTGCTGGAACGAGTGCTACATGTCCAGACCGGACCTCCCGCCTGGCTTCGGGGGCTGGCAGGTCGTGGATGCCACACCGCAGGAGACCAGCGACGGTAAATGCCGACCGACCTTGGCAAATGTCGCCTCGCTCTTGAGACGGAATGATGCAACCCCCCCCCCCACCCCCGATCCCATCAAGGCTTGTACAGATGCGGCCCGGCGTCCGTCCGCGCCATCAAACACGGCGAAGTCTGCTTCCCCTTTGATGCCGCCTTTGTCTTTGCGGAGGTGGGTGGCTCTCTTTCACTGTCGAAACCAAAAATGATTGGCGACAAAAGTGAGGAGACCCTCGAGTGAAAAATATTCATTTTTCCGCGCTGCCCCGACCCTCTCGGGAATGGCGTTCAGCCGAGCTGATACTCCTCCTCCACGTTCCGCACGTCGACAGCGGCCGATGCGCAAAAAAAAAAAAAATAATAATAAAAAAAAAAAAGCTCAGTCCCATCGGTCGTCAGACTCACTTTTGCTGCCAGCGGTTTCGATATGAATTGCCGCGTTGAGTCATTTTGAGGTCCCGTGTCATTTCGTCGCTGTTATGCCATGAAAAGGTCACAAGTATTTACAAAAATGACTCATGTGAGCTCCTGCACCTTTGGCCTCTTTGCTGTTGCAAAAAAAGAAAGAAAAACTTTTTTTGTTAGCACAAAAGGTTCAAATGTCAATGAAGGATGCGATGGTGGGCACAATCGGCGTTTCCATGCGCACTCTCCTGTGGGCGCGGCCGCAGGTGAACAGCGACGTGGTGTTTTATTCCCGGGGGAAGGATGGCAGCATGGAGCCGGTCAGGGTGAATCGCAGCCACGTCGGCCGCATGGTTTTGACCAAAGCTCCCGGTGGGTTGACTCGCCGCGACGTCACCGATCAGTACAAGTTCCCCGAAGGTGCGTGCGAAGCCGCCGCCGCCGCCGCCGCTCGACCCGCTCTTTGCCGCGTGTGCATTTTTTGTCAAATCGAGTCATCTGCAAGCCGTTTATTTGCCAACGCGACTTTGAACCGCGACAAAGGCAGCGCCGAGGAGCGCACCGTCCTGGAGAAAGCGGAGGCGTACAGCTGCAAAAGAGAGAAGGCGGAGCTGCCCCCGGGGGACGTCGACTTGGTCCTGTCCTACGTGCAGGCCGGCGTCGGCGATGACTTTGAGTTGACTCTGAAGTTCGTCAATCGCAGCGGCGCTCGGCGTACGGTGGAGGCGTACGTCAGCGGCAGCGTGGTCTACTACACCGGCCTCGTCAGCTCCGAGTTCCTCTTCGCGACCCCCTCGGTCAAGATGGAGCCGGCCGGATGTAAGTCCGCGCAAGCGAGGTCGATCGCGCGCTCCCTGTTTCGGGAGATGCGGTCATCGCCGCCGCCGCCTTTTCTCCGCAGTCGCCAAAGAGTCTGTGAGCGTCGAGGCCGAGCGCTACATGAAGGCGCTGGTGGAGCAGTCCAACCTGCACTTCATCGTCACGGGGAAGGTCACCGAGACGGGACAGATCATCAGCGCCATGAAACTCATCCGCCTGCACGGTCCCGCGCTCACCGTCAAGGTAAGGCGCGCGCCGATGTCGCGTGGCGATGGCCCGCCCGTATGCCCATCCCGCGTCTCGGCCCGCCGTCAGGTGAGCGGCCGCGCCAAAGTCAGCGAGGAGATGATGGCCACGGTGGAGTTCACCAACCCCCTCGGCACCAGCCTGGAGGAGGTCTACGTTCGCATGGAAGGAGCCGGACTCATGCTTCCCAAGTCCAAATACTTCAGGTGAGCGCGTCACCTTCTGGCCGCGCCGCAGGGGTGGCGCGCGACAGTCGCCCGTTTTCAAATCGTTTTGGGGAAATTGTGGACGTCGCGTCCTCCGGGCCAAGGGGGGGGAAGGACCCCCCAGAAGGATTCTTCTGGACGCAAAGTTCAGAAGCCGGCGTCTGTGATGCTACGGGGCTGCGTTGGTGCCGCTGGCATGGCGAACTCACGCATCTGTGAAGGCGCCAGTCGTGCCGTTTTTTCGGAGAAACGTGCCGTCGTCCAAGCGGGGCCTTTTTCATGCCTCTTTTAGCGAGACGAGGCCAAAAGCGCATTCTGCACGTCTCGCAACAACGTGGCCTCTTTTGTCGTCAAAGCGTGCGAGTACTAGACTGGCCCTGCCTGCAGTCCAGACCCGTCTCTCGTTGAAAACATGTGGCAAATGGGAGTGATCCGAAGGTCCTTATTTGAAGTCATACTGAAGCGTGACATACGGGAAAGAACGAGACTGTGAAAGAAGCGCACCTCCAAAGCTTCACCGGTGAGCGTCCTCGGTTCCCAAAGCAAAGGTGGTGCAACGTCCACCGGTGAACACGACCCCGTCGCGGCCTTTTTCAAATGCGTCGCGGCCATCAAATTCCAAGGCGATGAAACTTCCTTGTGGGGACCCACACGCGTGTGTGATGTACTCGCGCCTCTGCTACCTCGTTGTCAGGCTCATCACCGGAGGCGCGTCTCTGATCTGGAGCGAGTTCTTCACCCCGCAGAGGGCGGGAACCAGCAGGCTGATCGCCACCCTGGACTGTCCCGCTCTCAGGCAGGTGCACGGCCAGGTCACGCTCACCGTTGAGGCCTGAGGAAACGTGCGGCTCCCTGCTGTGTTCGCCACGCGCTGCCGTTGTGAGTTGGCGAAATAAATTTGCCACCGGCGGCCAACCAACCCGCGTCTACAAGTGCCTTATTGTCACCCCGGTGACATCTTCCGACTTGGAGAGCGCAGCGCTGAAGGAAAGGGCTGCTTTGTGAGTGATCTGAAGGTCCTTGTTTGAAGTCATGAGGTTCATTTCTCTTGAGGCTTTGCATGATCAAGCCACGTTTCTGACCTGCTCGTCACCGCTTGTCATGAGTCCACAAGGCCACGACTGACTGCGGGGTCGACAAGAATAAGGATGTGAAACTTGCCGCTCATATGTTCAATACGGTAATAAGCAGGGGTGGAAAAGCACTCGCGTGAGGACACATACTTGGATTGGGGGACCAGTAGAAGGCACGGGCGGGAATTTGCAGTTGGGGGGGGAGACAAACTCAATTTTTGCGGAAGCATCCATCATGACTTGACGCGAAGGACGCGCTAAACATAAACTGCGGCTTCCCGCTGGCCTGTTATCTTGTTACCCCAGACAAGCACTTGAATGGGGACGGAGGCTTAAAATACTCCGCCTGAAGTGTCCTTCTGAAAGCATTTCGTCGTGCATGAGCAAAACGAAGCCACGTAGCGGAAAAGGAAAGCAGACGCAGTCGCGGCATTGGGAAGAGCAAAGGTTGAAAAAAGCAGCGAGCCTCGTTTACCCCCATGAGGAGTCCAAAGCACAAGTATCTTTGTTTGTCATCGACAGAGGAAAAAAAAAAAGTCCCATCGGTCGTCACAAAGTATTTGGACTTCATCCCTTCCCACAGCCGCGAGCGAGCGGAGGAAATTCCCCGCTTTGTTTTTGTTCGCTCGCTTCATCTGGTGACCGTTTTTCCTCTTTCGGGTCGAGTCAGGGGGTTGTTGTTGGTATTTTTGCTGGGAGGGGGGAAGGAGGAGGAAGTGAAACTTTCAGGCCGGGGTCCGAGTCATCCCCGAGGTGCTGCGATGCTCAACTTGAAAGGAGGCCTTCTCCCGGCCCGCCGTCATCCCGTGACGAATCGCCGCACGTGAAGCCATCCGACCGCTCCTTTGCGGGCTTGACGCTCACGTGACTTTCTCGGCGCTCAAATAGCGCGGCGGGAAGGCCGGCGGCCGACACGCCTTGGAGTCGGCGCCATGGAGCTCCGCGCCCTGCTCGCCTTTGGGAGCCTGCTGGCCGTCTGCGGCGGTAAGAGAATTTCTTCCTCTCCGCTTGGTTTGCAAACGGCAAGCGCCTTCGGCTTCCTTCTCATTCCAAAAACACACAAATTGTACTTCGAGCCGTCGGTGAACGCTGGCGTGTCTCTGCGGACAAAAGCGGCGGCCGTCAGTTGAAGAAAACCCGACGGCAGTCACAGAAGTACCTGGGATGATTTGGACGATGAAAAAAGTTATTTTTGAATCCAAACCTCAATTTCTTGATGCCCTATTCTCAATTCCACTGCTGAATCTAGTTCCGTTGCCAAATATCATCCCTTTTTCCTTTTCCTGAAACTTGAATTCAAAGCTCACTTTTTCGCATCAAACCTTTGGGTTTTTTTTTTGAAGCGATCCCACATTTCTGTGACCGCTGTGGATTTCCCTTTGGGGAAACGTGCCCCGGGGTTGACCGGCAGCCGGTCCAAGGCGTACCTCGACTCTCACCATCCCCCCAAAAAATGAGCCGGGATCGGCTCCGTCCGGCTCACCCACGACCCGTAATGAGGAAAAGCGGGCTGGAAAATGATTGTTTGGTTTTGGTCAGGGGTTTCTTCCCAAAGTACTGTCAAATCTGCACGACAGGCCTGCCGCCCATCAGCCGCGACTACAACACACGCTGCGGCTGCCTGCGGATGGAGACCAGGATCATCCCGCCGGACAGTTTGCGCAGCATCAAGTTGGTCCCCGAGGGGCCGCACTGCACGCAGACCGAGATCATGTGAGTACGGTAACTCTTTACACGCAGCAGCGGAAAACCTCCTCGTGGGAGTGCCGCAAGGGACTCATCTGGGGCTCCTTTACATTTAGCGCTCTAGTTTAAAGTCAATAATATCAGGATACGAAAAGAACGCGGTTCATCGTGATATTTTGCCCCACCCCGAATCAACGTCACCGTGCGCTTTGATGTCCATCTTTCGGGCCAGAGCCACCCTGGTGAGCGGCGAGCGCGTCTGCCTGCACCCTCAGTCGTGGTGGGTGAAGAAGCTGGTTCACTTCGTCCTCGAGAAGCAGCTCCATCGGCGGGCCGCCGTGATTTCCCGGAGGCCGGCGTGAGGGCCGGCTTGCTTTTGTGAAGATCGACGCGACTCATCAAAAGTTATATACCAGAAAGCTTGTCAAGCAAATGTTCCGATCAGCGGTTTTTATTCGCCGGCAGTGGCTCAAATAAAAAAAAACAAAAGTGTTGAAAGTGAGAACAACGTGTCTTCATTTGCGTCAAGTCTTAAGCGCTGCTGGCGAGGTGGCCCTGCGGTGCGACCGCATAACCTTTGCTCCGGGGGAAGCACTTGTCGAGCGCGAGCGTCCAGCTGCCCGTGTCGTACGCGGCCAGCATGATGTCAAAGACTTGATTGACGGCCAAGATCTTGGAGTGGAAGTTCTTGCCGTTGGGCGTCTTCCGCATGTGTTCGTCTATCGGGAGCCTGGCCGCGCGGACGCCCAGTTCTTCGGCCCGGGAGAGACTCAGCGCCTGCAACCGGGTCAACGCGCACACATCAAATAACCTTCGTTAGAAATGGAAAAACATGCTGGATATCACTGAGCGAGAAATAAAAGTCAAGCCGCTGAAAAAGGTCCGCCCGTTCCGCGTAACAAAGAACAGCACTTCGTTTCACTTGCGGTTGCTCCTCAAGGGCCGTCGAAACAAACAGACAAACAAAGAAGCTTTGGTCCACCTTTTGCACGCTTTCGTCCACGAGGCCTCCGAGGACGTACACCGTGTCGCCGTCCACTCGCTCCAAAGCTGAAAGGACACATCGGAAGTGTTGAGTGTGGCCGCCCGGGGCTTCGGCAACCGACCTTCCCGCTCAACAACCTTCTTGGGCGTCGGGCGAGAGGTAGACGACGCTTTCTGCAGGGAAAATGTCCAGGCAGCTTTGCTCTGTTCGTTCCAGCTGTGAGGAGGAACGGCGATCGTCACACGAGCAGACTCGCTCGGTCAAAACTCAGTCAAAGCTTCCAGTTGGACTTTTGACTCGAGATTCACGAGAAACAACAAGGTTTGGTGAAGACGCGGAGCCAAAGACTCGGCGAGTCCGACCTCGGGCTCCGTGACGGCGACTCACCGAGTAGTTGAGGAAGCCGTCGTTCATGCGCACGCACTCCGCCAGGAGGCGACTGTCCTCCCGAAGGCTGGTCAGAAACAAACGGAAGGGTTTGCTCGCCCTTCTGTTGGATCCGTACAACCGCCGCAACTGAGCTGCCAGTCGGCTCGTCTCCTGCGGCACAACACGCGCGACCGCGTCAAATCGGAACGGTTGAGTTTCGGGCCTGGCGTTCCCCAACGAGGCTCCCGGAATCCATTGCGTGCGAGAGCGCCAAAACGATTTGCCAACGCGAGAGAGCCGCTCGGCTTATCAAGTCGCCGTGGCAAACAGTTGTGCCCGCGCAGGGCGAATGTTGAGAGAGTTGCGCGCACCTTGTCGGACATGCGGTGGCTCATGCTGAGGTCAACGCACACTTTGAGGCCACTGACGCGAGCCTCGGCCAAACGCTCTCGGGTGGCGGCCTTCACGGCTCGCTTGCTGAGCTGATGGTGCGCCGTGTCTTCTTCTTCTTCTTTTCAGACACGCAAAAACACGTTAGGAGAGGAGCGAGCGTGCGCTTTTCTTTGCTGCCGTCTTTACCCGAGTGCCGATTGAGCCTCCTCCTGCGTTTCTCCTCTCTTCTCTTGCTCTTCCTGGCAGCCAGCGTCCTCTCCCAGTGCCGTTGCTTCCTCGACGCGTTCTTCTGACCACGCACAACGGCACACAAGCTTCTGTCATCAACTGCCAAACACCCGCGGCGGAGAAAGGAGGGGAGCGAGCACGGTCATCGCTGCTATATTTACTGAAAGGGGGGCCTGCGGCGCATCTTCCGGCTCCTCCGCTCGTTCCTCCTCCAGCACGTCGATGTTAAGCAGCTCCATCATCTCCCAAACTCCACGTGTCTGCTCTTCGCTCGACTCTGATACAATCTCCGTCATTTTCGCGTGCTAGACTGAGCATAAATAGTAGTCGTATTCGAAATCGAACTTGACAGATGAAAAAAAAAGAAAACAAGTCAACAACAACACAAGCGGCCTCTTCAAAACCTCAAAAAACTCAGGAGAAGTGGGGTCGAAGCCATTTTAAACAGCGCTGTCCTTTCCGATGTTGGAAAGGAGGCATTTTTTTAATCTCTACCTGAACCAAATCAATTCTTCGACAACGTGATTGTCGCATGTAGAGGACGTACACCAGCTGCCTCAGCCAATCAGGTAACAGATAGCCAGACAAACCGAAATTGTGTTACGTTTTCAAAAGGTCTTCGTCTTCAATTTCACGAGTAATTGCCGTTATTTAGTCAAAATCCAATCTTTTTTTTCTGAATACAAAACAGTATTATATTTTAGTAGTAAAATAGACGACGTTCATAATTGTAAGGACTCATGTTCCTCCTGGGAAGTTAAAACCGGTGCACCTGCCGTTATTTAGTCAAAATCCAATCTTCTTTTCTGAATACAAAATAGTATTATATTTCAGTAAAAGACGACGTTCATATTTGTTACAACTCATGTTCCTCCTGGGAAGTTAAAACCGGTGCACCGGAAGCAGGACAAGAGTCAACTTCATTGCGTCAACACTGGATAGGAATGTCAGACAAACTCCCGGGAGTATGTCAGACACTTAGGATAGATTTCATGAGGAAGAGCATGAGAAGGACATTTAGGTCATTTTGCGGTGGTTATTTTGGTTTTTACTCATAATAAAGCAGTTATGCCTGACGATGACGTCATAAACGCGACCTAGTGTAATGTTCAAGGCGGCGGAAGATAATTTGAAACGAGTCCAAGTTCTTGAGTGTTTTATCTGCCAAAAGAGAGACTTCAGAAGCCTGCGCAGTGTCCACCGTGGACGCCGCACTCCGAGGAAGCTCTTTCTCCGGCATGGCGGCTGGCGCTGGCCTCTTGTTTTGTTGACTGTTCGGACGTCGCGGGGACAACATGCCGGCTACGTCACCGAACGAGTAAGAAGCAAGACAATCAAAACGGGGGTTCTTGCAGGAAAAATTAATTTTAAAAAACGAAACAAAATCAAGTATAGACAAAGGTGCATTTCAAATTCACACCCAATGGGGCACAGACAAAAAAAGAAAATTAATACAAGTAGTAATGTCTTATATTCGCTCGTTTTCCCATTTGAAGTTGTGAAAAACATTTTCATGTCGTAAATAAATCCGGAGGAGGGCTTACTGCCTGTCCATTTGGCACAATGATCATTATTTTTAACCAGTAACAAATGATACTAATAACGTTTGAAGCTGGAAATTCCAAGTCGTCCGTAGAGTAAATAATGTGGCACAATTCAAAATGTGCAACATCAGTGATCCCCTGCTCCCCCCGATTAATTAATTGATTGATTGTCTGTTCAGTAGCATATTGATGTTGGGTAGATGTAGTTTACTATCACTGTTCCAAAATGTAAATGAACTCGTGTTGTTCCAGTGAACCGGAACCCGAATGGCTGGACAACGCGCAGACAAATGGCAAGCTTTTCTATTTGGAGCTGAGCGAGGAAGAAGAGGAGGCGGCGGTCGTCCGAAGCACGCTGGCTCGGATCTCGGGGAGAAAGCGGCGTGAGTCCCGCAATCGAGGAGGCGCGAGGGAAGACTCGATGCCCTGGGTGTCCGCCTTCAAGACGCAGCTCAAGACCGTGTTGGTTTACCTCAACCCCAAACGTCTCGGCGGCTCGGCTGCGCTCCCTCTGCTGGAGTCTTTGCTGGGTGTGCTGCGTCTGCCGTGTCAGCCGGACGGTGCCTCGGTTGGACGGGAGGGAAGACTGACAGTGGACGGGCTGATTCCCGGCAGCCCAGCAAGCAAGTGCGGCCGTGTCCTCATTGGTGAGGTGAAAACGGGCGCCGTTGCCATCAGCATCGAACATCGAATTTGTGTCAAGACAATTTGGGAGTTGACTTCACCTTAAAGTCAAAAAGGGTCCTTGTTTTTTCAGGTTTGATTAAAAATAAACGTGAATCTGGAAAGAAAAATTCTTCCAGTTAAGGATTGGCAAAATTTTCTGTTAAAGCGGAGTCGTCAGTATCTGTTGAATGTAACTCGCACTCTACTTGAGTGACTTTTAAAATCATATGCTCGGTAGCTTAACTAAGAGTAGGCTGCCATGGCAACTGGTATTGCCATGGCACCCGACGAGGCCTGAACCTGCTCGGCTCGTTTCCTGAAAGCCGTCGACTTTGCTGTTCCCCGTAGGCGACGTTCTTGTTGCCGTGGACGACGTGGAGGTGAGCTCTGAGAACATCGAGCAAGTTCTGGCGTCCGTTTTGGGACCGACTCAGGTGTGAGGCCAACTGCATCCACACAGCTACTTTTCCCCCTGCTCATATTCTCCACTTTTCCAAACGAAAGGCTTCGTTACCCCCTTGGCTCAGTTGCGTGCAAAGGGGCGGGGCTACGGGCATCCATCTGGCGGGCACCTAGCCATTTATTTCCCCCGCGTTGTTTTTCAAGTTTCCGTGTCGTTTGTTGAGAAGTATCTCGCCCTCCTTCAGGTGAGGCTGACCTTGGCGACGTCCACCAATCCGGGCGGCGCCTCCGGACCGGGTTGCCCTGCCATGGCCTCCGTGCCCGTCGTCCCACCGGTGCGTCCGCTGCCCGGAGAGGACGCATGCCGGCCGCGGCCGGTCGGCGGCGGCGGCGTCCCGCACGCGGTCATGTACCTGTCGCTGCAAATGGACGCCAAGTCGCCGCGGGACGAGGTCCATCTGGAGGTGCGTCCGGAGCCGCGTCTCGTGTCGGCGTGTCTGTGAAAAGACGGCGCTCTGGGCTCTGGTGTGCGCAGGAGGAGATCTTGTACCAGTACCCTGCGTCGGAGGCGGCCGCGCGGCTCAAAGGCGCCAGGGGAATCTTCATGACGCTGTGCGACATGCTGGACAGTGTCACGGGAGGTCGCGTTGTCAGGTACTGCGGGCACCAGACTTGGCAAGGCAGCTTTTTTGCCGTCGCATCTTTCAGAACACAAAGGGACTCGGCGTGTTCCTCCTACTTCAAAACACAACTTTGAAAAGAGCCTTTCCAAAGAAAAGCATTGACACTCTGAGCTGACTTCACTGCCGCTGGCGGCTTATTCTGCCGTCTGTGCGTGCGGCATAACAGCCCGTTGCTGCCTCACCGTGTTTACTTTGAACTCCGGGCTGCGGACCTCAACTGGGTTTATATTTCATCAGCATTTCTTTCGTGTATTCCGGATGATTTGTTGACCGTTACCGTCATTTGACAATCGGTTGTACTTTGGGACCGGAGTCGTACGTTCCGATCCCTTTGCACCGGTCAAGCTCGTGCGCCTTTTGACGCGTTCACTCAAGCCGCTCTTGTCCCCCGCGTTTGACCGCTCCTTTAGCTCAACGCTGCTGCTGCCGGACAAGCATCTGGTGCACGTGGGCTACTGGAAGGAAGGCGATGCCCTGCTGGTGGTTGGACTTCCTGCTGAAAGGTACGCGGCCGCCGCGCGCCGGCTCCTGGCAGGGCTGAGCAAGTCGTCAAATTCATCTCGGTTGGTCGGTGGGTTCCTTAATTGCTTGTGTGTGTGTGTTTAAAAAACAAAAACAAAAAAGGAATGGAGAGATATGCTTGAGTAACATAATCACATCCTCAATCGCAATACTAAGGTGGGGTGGGGGGTGCGGGGGGATCACAATTCCCAGTCCGAGTTCCTGGGCGGTGTTCTGGGGACAAGCGTCTCTGAAGTGCGTCAACTTTCCTTCCAGGGTTCCTTTGCCGTGCTTGCAGACGCTGGTGGGCGATGCCGTGCGGACCTTACGAGTCATGTACGGATCCTTGGCCAGGTCAGTCACGCGTGGCAAGCGCGCGACGCGTCTCGCCTTTCGGCGGTGCGTTTGATCGCCGGGCCTCCGCAGGGCCTTCGGAAGGACCGAGCACACGCCGCAGCTGGACCGCTTCTTCCGCTTGTTCTTCCTGCGACTCATGCGGCCGTCCGATTCCCCCTTGGCTCCGCCCACCGACAACTGCAGGAGCATCTTCCTCGACGGGCTGCCGGCCCTGCGCTGGCTCGCGCTGCCTGTACGAGTCAAAGTGAGTGATTGCGCCGGTGGTCCCCGTTGAAAGCAACTGAAATGCCATTCGGCTCTTCCAGCTCCACAAAGCGCCGCAGTCCTTTCGTGACATCAGTTCGCGTTGTGTTGTCAAAATAATACATGATGCAGAAATCCCACCTCCGTTGCAGGCAGAGCCTTTGCCTTTTTTCTTTGAAGGTCCTTGAACACCAAATCATGCGACCACACTTTAAAAAAAAAAGGACGGTGTGGTTTGTATGGTTGAAACCCTTTTGTCTTTTCAAACTTCTTTCAAATGTACACAGTGTCAAACTGAAAGGTGCCACCATCTAATGGCTGATAATGGAATCACACCCAAAATAAACGTGTGTCAGAACGAAATAAAATGCAAACATGGAACCTGTGATGCACGGGAGTTTCCTGTAAAACATAAAAAAAGAGAATGTCAAGAGAACAGGCTCTTTTTTTCAAGTGTCCGCGCTGCAGGATTTGTGCTGAATAGCCCCCCCCACAAAGCGCCCCAGTGAAAGGGTTCAACCGCCAGATTGACATTCTGTTGTATCAGGAAGAAGATGAAATCAGAATAATATCCCACATGACCGTTATTTTCAATTAATAAAAATAGATATGATTCTCCTGCTTTTACTGATTTTTTTTTTTTTGGAGGCTGTGTGTGTGGGGGGGGGGCATGTTAGTGCTACATTGTCAGTTTTGAGATAATGTCTGGAAGTCTGAATGTTGGCCTTGTTTTCTCATCATGACTTTGGAACTTGTGGTTGTCTCGACAGACAGACGTGGACTCGGTTCTCACTGACCTTGAGGCCTCGGATTTTGGAGAAATGGTGAGCTGGGGTGCCTTTTTGCTGCATTTTTTTGGGTTGTCACTCGCGGAAATTCACTTGACATGCTCCCCCCCCTCCGCTCCTGCTCGTCAGTCAGAAGACTTCTTTGGTCTGAGGCGCCTCTACGGGATCCTGGGCTCTTGTCTCTTCTACAAGGTGAGTGGAAGCGTCCGCGGGTGGCTTCTTTCCTTGCAAGTGGAAACGCTCGAACTTGTCACCAACAGTCTCACCTGATCGCCAACCATCTCCCCCAAGAGGACCTGCTGGACGCGTGTCTGTACATGCGGCACCACGACCCGCCGCCTCCCGCCGCGTCCCGGCGCAGCGTGGGCCAGACGCTCGTCTGGCGGGAGGTCTTTCTTCAGCGCTCCCGTCCCGGCCGCCACTTCCTCCTCATCGTGGCCCTGGTTAGTGCAAAAGTCCAAAATCCATCTTTGGACTGTCGATGGGCCTCATCCGCTCAGAAATGCCTCGAATGCCTCCAATTGAGCTGCGTGCAAAATCGCTCGGACCGATTTTAACGCCGCTGTATGTTTCAAAAAGTCCCGCCATTTTCCTCGGTTGAACGCACTGATCAATCGAAACGCCATTTGAGGACACGCTGCTCCGATCTGACCCAGAAAGGCCTCGTTCAAAAGAAGAAAAAAAAAAAACAACAACTTTAGAGCGCAGCAGTTCAAAAGGAAGACATTTTCATGTTTGTGGGTTTTGGGTTATTGAGGGAACGTCATCCACGTTGACGCGGGCAGTACGTAAGAGCGGCTGTGTGTGTCCTGTCGTGCCAGAGGTGCTGGCGGCTGTGCGTGCTGCTGGAAGCCGGCGGCTGCGCGGCGCATTACGATGCGTCTCTGGGACCCGACCGCGTTTATGTGGACCAGGTGCGGCCGCTCGCAGCAACATGATGGCTTGCGGATCGGTGGCAGAACCCTAAACCGACGCCGCGGCCGCAGGTGACGGCTGCGCTGCTACGATTGGAGACCCTGGAGGAGGCCGTCGAAGAACGCCTAAGCGCGGCCGCCGCTCCGCGCTTGTTCTGCGCCGACTGGTTCCCGCAAGCTGGCCTGTCCCAGGCCCGCCTAGACGGGCTGGCTCGGGAGAAGGCCCGAGATCGGGGTGGCGAGGTCTACGCCGACACCGGCTCGGGTTCTCCTGCCAAGATGCTGGCCGGGCGACAGGACTCGCCTGATGCCAGCGGAGGCATCTTCAAGGTAACGATCGCATCAAAGGCTTGGAAATCGGACCCCGACGATGAATCGGACACTCACTCTTTGCTTTTGAAATCAGCAAAAGGCAGACCATTTTTTTTTTTTTTTTTACGCATTACAACACAAACTAAAGGCAATGACACTGAAGCCCCCCCCCAAAAAAGCGAAAAAATCAGTGGATTTTTGCAGATATTTCTTGCCGCTATAAACTTCACTACTAAAGGGCAAAGTATCGCACAAAGTCAAAAAAAGAGCCAAAAAAAGAAGGTTCATTGTTCAATTCTTTTGAATGAATTGAATTGAAAATTCAATTCAATTTTCATGGAAATTCAAACAAGAAGGACAAAATTGAAAAAGGAGGATTTTTTTGGGGGGGGGGGTCTACTTAGCAAGAGTCAAGTTCCCAGTTGGTGCTGAGTTGAGTTGATTTTTTTTTTTTTTCCTTTGTGGGATGAGCCGAAATGTTCGGTAGGAGCGGGCGAAAAGTTAAAAAAGAACCTGAACTTGACACCTTTCCTCGAAATGGCCTTTCACACCGACACTGAAGCCCCCCCCCCCAAAAAAGCTCAAAAATCGGTGGATTTTTTTGCAGATATTTCTCGCCGCTATAAACTTCACTAATAAAGGGCAAAGTATCGCACAAAGTCAGAAAAAGAGCCAAAAAAGTTTCATTGTTCAATTCTTTTGAATGAATTGAATTTAAAATTCAATTCAATTTTCATGGAAATTCAAACGAAGGACAAAATTGAAAAAGGAGGATTTTTTTTGGGGGGGGGGTCTACTTAGCAAGAGTCAAGTTACCAGTTGGTGCTGAGTTGAGTTGATTTGATTTTTTTTCTTTTTCCTCTGTGGGATGAGCCAAAATGTTCAGTAGGAGCGGGCAAAAAGTTAAAAAAGAACTTGAACTTGACACCTTTCCTCGAAATGGCCTTTCATACCCAGTTAATCCTACTGAAAGGTTTTTGGAAGACTCCCGTGATTTGTGAAATAGCAAAATCTGCTGCTGCTGGACCCCCCACACACACAAAAAGGAGACTGCACTGTACCACCCTGCTTTCAGTCACGAAATGACACAAGAGAAAGCAAGCGCACAGCCCGCCCAGATTTCGCTTGTCGCACTTGTTTCCGTCAGATCCAGCGGACGAAGCCCTCGACCCCGTTCCACCTGGGCACGCTCATGAAGACTCGCAGTCGGAGGGACCCGGACCAAATGTCCGCCAAGTTTGGTTGTCCTCACATTTTCTCGCCCGCGTCCGCAACCCGCCCGGGCCCAACTGACCGCGTCTCCATTGCGTGTGCGCGGCAGGCTGAGCGCCGGCGCCGAAAGCGTCTTGTTCCATTACGTGCTGGTGGAAACGGTCCGGGGAATCTTCATCGCGCCCACGCCGACGGAGGAGGCTCAGCTCGGCGGATCCATCCCCCCGTCCCTGATTGGCAACTTTTACCGCTGCTGCTTGTCCATTCGGGCGCTGTTCAAAGAGAACACGCCGGAGCAGGTACGCAGCCATGCCTTGGTCACGCCCACTAGCGCAAACTGTTATTATTTGGGGGAAAACTGTCGTCTCGCGTGACCTTTTCCCCTCCAGGACCAGCCGTCGGCAGAGAGGCCTCGGGGCGCGAGCCGCGTCAAAGAGCACGGAGTCCTGTTCCAGCATGTACCCGAAAACGGGACAAGCTCGAGGAAAGCCGCTCCCACCCTGACTTACTGGGTCATCGGGTACGTCCGACCGACTGCGGAAGGCAAGCGTCCCGCCGCGGTCGAGTTTGACCGGTATGCCGCTTTGTTTCCCTCCGGCAGGCGATTGCTGCCGGAGCCCGTCCCTCAAGAGGTCTACGTGTGCTTTCATGACTCGGTGCCGCCGGCTCCCGTGGAGACGGCCTTCAGGCTCTCCTTCGGTTTGGTCACGTGACCTCACGACTGGACCCAAAGAATTTGGTCGCCAAAACTGGATCTTGTGCTGATGGCTTTGGGATTGGTCGTGATCGATCGCTTTGACATTGGCTTGTTTTTAGAGCTCGTCGTTATTTTTTTTAATGCTCTGTTTTGGTATCAGTTTTTGGGGGAGATAAATTGTTGCATGTTGTGAGTGCGTGTGAATGGTTGTTGTTTGTCGATGGGTGTGCCCTGCGACTGGCTGGCGACCTGTTAAGGGCGTAGAAGACGGCTGCGGTCGGCTCCGGCACACCAGCGGCCCTCGTGAGGGGGAGCGGTTCAGAAATTGAACGGACAGAGTTGTTTGTCGAGTGTGAGATTTGGAAAAAAAAAAAAAGTCGTTGAAAAAATGGATGATTACGTATTGTGTCATAAACTCAATTTCTCAAACGACTGTTTGACCTTCCTTCCATCCTTCTGCACGGACGCAATGCCCTACTTCACAATGAACGCCCCGAGAGCTCACGTAATATGAATTGACAAACACAAAGGATATTGTCGCTAGACTTGTCGTCTGTTAGTTTAAGTCAAATCGCTAGTTTGTTGCTTTGCGCGTGTTTTCGAAGCCTTTTCGTTTTGACTCGGTGAACGCAAACGTTAACATTTTCACTTTTCATTTGCAGTTGTTTCATTACTTTTCGCTCACTTACACTTAGCTCGGATAAGGCAAGGGAAACCTTTTAGAAGCAAGCGCTCTGACTAGCAAGAAAAAAAACAAACCAAAAAAAGAAAGCAGTCAAGGAAAGGGAGGGGCAGGGCACATGGTGCCCTTTCCCATGTCCAAGGTATCCACTATCTTGGTGTTGCTTGAACAGGAAACTTCAACTAGGCCTGACGACTCAAGCGCTTGAAGCGAGCAACGTTTTGTCTTTCCTTTGGAGAATTGTCGGAGCGAGTCTTCTTTCCTCAAAGTGATGTTATCCGGTTGTCCGTGTCCGGAGAGCGAGAACCAGTCCTGCGGGCTAACCGCAAGTTCCTCTGGTAGCACTGCAGGCTGCAGAGAGGGACGCCCGTTTTGGAGCAGCTGTATTTCTTGGGGTTGGAGCAGCCGCTCACGCCGCAGCCGACGGGGGCCGCGGGCGGCGGAGCGCCGGGCGCGGCCT
>NW_017808403.1:623908-648749 GCF_001891065.2 Hippocampus comes
GGCCGCGGGCGGCGGAGCGCCGGGCGCGGCCTCGGGCGCAGGGACGCCCGCGGGGAAGGAGACGGTCACGCCTCGTGCCGAGTCGCTGTATCGGACCATGGGACACTGGCTCTGCTTGGACTTCTTCTCCCGCGTGCTTTTCATCTTGGCCTTGCTGGTCTTGGTGAGTCTCTCGATGGTCTGGTTCTTGTTCTCCTCGGCCTTCTTGGCCGCCTGCAAGCGTCGCTTGCGAGCGCGCTCTTCCCGCTTCTGCATCATCTCGGCGGTCATCTCCTTCTCCTTGTAGCCCATGGGCAGTTCCAAGAGGGGCTGGATCTGCTGCTTGTGGAGTAGCGCTTTCTGAAATGCACAACGTGTCTGTGGGCAAAAAAATGTGCGTGCGTATACACACACACACACACACACACACACGAAATCCTCCTCCTCCTCCTCACCTGTCGGGCCGTGAGCAAAGATTCGTCGACCTCCTTCTTCAGCTCGCCGTTGTCGTCGAGCTCCCCCTTCTCCAGAGCGTCCAGCCACCTCTCCTCCTCGTCCACAGGCACTCCCAACATGGAGTCCGAGTCCATGTCGGCCAGAGGAGACGTGGCCATGTTGCTGTCTTCATCTGAGACGGACAATGACATGTGCGCACAGACATTTCGGCAGGCGCAAAAAAAAAAAAAAAAAAAAAAAAACAGGACGCCCATTGCTAAAAAATTCTTCACAGAATTCAGAAACACGGTTCTACGCATTCATTTACGTTAACGCGGTCAGTACACAAAGGGCTGGGGAGAAGTTACAGGGCATGCATATATGTCATCGACGTGCCCTTGTTCAAAGAGCAAGCAGAAAAATTCGAACAACTGAAATGCCCATCTGATATCAAAACATTTTTGCGGGAAGTATTTTTCTCATGTTTTAAGTATTGATTCGCAGGAAGGAAAAAATGTGGCAGAGCACCAGCAGGGTTCTTTCTGTGCACACGCCTGAGCAGCAACGCAATTAAATGGAAGCAAATTCAATGTTCATTCTTGGCCATCCGTCCATTAGCCGAAGCGCTTTATCCCAACGAGGGTCGCGGGAGCCTATCCCAGCAGTCTTGGGGCCACAGGCGGGATACACCCTCAACTGGTTGCATTCTTGGGCAATTTGTCGTTTTTCCTGGAGGCTTATTTTTGGCGCAACGAGCTCTGTATTTGGTGACAAAAGGCCGATGGTCACCTAAAAACAAACATCTATTTGCCGACCCATCATAAGCTGCCATTTCTGGGCTCATGGCAAAAAAAATAATCAGCGACGAGTCGACGGTCAAAAATCATCACTG
This sequence comes from Hippocampus comes, assembly GCF_001891065.2. NCBI lineage: Eukaryota > Metazoa > Chordata > Actinopteri > Syngnathiformes > Syngnathidae > Hippocampus > Hippocampus comes. Next base: position 625,215 of record NW_017808403.1, read on the forward strand.
GGGGGTTTCGCTAGACTGCTTCTCACCCAGCCAGGCCCGATACTGCTCCAGAGGCACAGAAGGCTCGTCATCTTCCTCCGCGTCATCATCATCATCCTCCACAATCATCAGTGGTGAGGGGGGACAAGCCACGCCCGGGTGCACGGTGAAAGTCGGAACACTGCAGGGTCAAAGCAGCAGTGAAACGGGCATGGCCAACTGCGCGTGACGTGTGGCAGTCAGTCAGTCAGTCAGTCAGTCAGTCAGTCTCACCTCTTCGTCCCCAGCGTCTGCCCTCCCAACTTGATTTTGAGTCGCAGCTGCGGGGGTGGCCGAGGGGCGACGACGGGCTCCGGCACCGCAGGGAGGCCGTGATGTTTCCTCTTGTGCCTCTTGTGTTTTTTATGCTTGTGCTTGTGCATGCCGTGCGGCCCCAAGCCGCCTTCGCCTGCAAGGGAAAACGCAACTGTATTTTTGGGGGCACTTGAAAACGATCATCGCTGTATACCGAGTGCTTGCACACGGAGCAAAAATAAGACGTACAACAACAAACGATACAACTACCGATGAATCATGAAGACAGTAAAAGCGCCAGAAGCAGTCCAACTAAAAAGCAAGCCTCATGCTGAGTCAAAAGGCAAAGAATAAAAATGAGCTTTCGGGCGAGTTTTAAAGATGGCCAGCGAGGGGGCTTGCCTGACGTTTAGCGGGGGGTCATTTACACTCGTCAAGAGAGTCGATACTTACAGAGAAATCTGGAATGAACCACGTCTTTCCTTTTCCCCATTGAAATCACGACAGCAGCAGAGGCTCTTCAGTGCATGTCAGCAAAGGCACCCAAAAATAAGTCCACGCAAACTTGACTCGCGCCGCAAAGTACCGACTGTTAAATTTGGTCACCATAAAAATGGGATTTGGCGGCCAGAAAGCATTCAGAAATCGGCGGATCCAACGTTAAAGAGTAAGAGATAAAGTCAGGAGTTCCGTTTGCTGGCACGAGCTAATGCTAACAACACACAACTGACGCATCTTCCTCTAGTTCCGTCCATTTTTGCTGTCATGCTGACGCTCACTGCCCTCTCGCGGCAACGGGACGCACAGCATGAGCAGCGCTTGATTTTTGCATGAACTTTGCATTGGCAGCCAGTGATTCGCAACAGGTGTAAAGCGGGATCACATCCCACGTCAATCACTTTGGCAAAAACAATGATTTTCGAATGAAAACCTTGTTTTGACAATTTATCTATGCCATCCACACATAGTAACAGGCGAAACAAACAAATGCTCTTCCGGTAGATGACAGAGGTAAACCCATGTCATTTTAACCGGCGTACCGTATGCCCTTTTCGCTCATCATGTTGCTCAGTGGTGCGCGGTGAGATTTTTTTTTTTTTCCCGTGGGGAAATATTTGCCTCAGCTCGAAAATAAAAGGTTGGGAATCACTGCTGTAAGCGTGTCTTGCGTGGCCCCGCCTTTCCGAACGGGACTCGGCCTGTGCGTTTGATTTATTTACTTTTGATTTGGTTGACGTTCCCGGAAGTACTCGATGAACCGGCGTCAGGAGGCGCACCAGGTCGGTGACGTCATAAGCCTACGACGAGATTTACTTTTCTCAGTGCCGACCCGAGCTTGTCATTCACGAGGATTCATATGTCCGCTTTATGACAAGCGTTGTCAAGTTGTAGCGGTTTGAAAAAGGCTTGTCGCATTATTAGGAACACTTGACTGGAGTGCCTGCGAGTGGTTTGCAGGGCAAGGCTGCCGACGGGAAACATGAATTACGCTCGATTCCTCACGGCTGTCAGTGCAGCAAGGAAGCCGTCGCCCATCAGAATGCTGAGTGAGTGTCCACAAAATAAACGCATGAGTAAACGTTTAGCGCCCACGGAAAGTATTGACAGCGCAATTTTCACATTTATTATTTTTTTTCTCAAAATGCCACACACATCATCTCATACTGAAAACATGAGAGAATCTTTTTTTTTTTGGGGGGGGGGGCGCTTGGATATTTGAGGTTTTCTTTTGACAGCACATCTACCAGGTTGGATAAGCAGCGGCTAGAGGCGAAAAGGCCATAAAATGTTACTTATTCAGTCAGACATAGCACAAAAAAAAGTAAGGACTTAGAGACTAGCAATATTTAAAGAATGAAGTCCAAAATGAAAGTGAAGCGTTGTGCATGCTTGCGGATGCACAAATGAATGTGCTTTGTTTGTGGTCGTCCCGTCCCGCTCTCCCGGTGCGCTGCGGGTCCAAAGCGGAGCTGCAGCAGCGCTCGCCTCCATCGCTGATTTCACTGGCCGCAGGGGCGCCCAACCCCGACACCTTCCCTTTCGAGTCGGCCGTCATCAAGGTCAAGGACGGCCCGGAGGTCTCCTTCGACCAGGTGGCCATGAAAAGGGCCCTCCAGTACTCCGCCTCCAATGGGTAACGTGCTTCAACTTGTCACGCTGTTCTCAACGCACACCACACAGACAGACCAAATCACTCCCTCTCTCACTTCCCAAAACTCTCACGCTCACCACATAAACTCTCGCGCGTGCACATACCCGAAAAATGATCAAACACCCCCCCCAAATCTTCCCTTATTCACAAAAACATGTTTTTATTTGCAACTTTTTTTTTAAAATGAGATAGTCAAAATGTTGTGCTCAGTGTTGCGGTGCGCGCTCAAGGTCAGTGTTACTTTTGTCCCGTATGAGAGCTCATGGAAACGTGTGACCCGGGCGCAGAATCCCCGAACTGCTGACGTGGATGAAGAAGCTGCAGAAGAGGCTCCACGACCCGCCGACGGCCGCCTCCGGTCGCGAGGAGGGACAGATGGACATGTGTGTGACCACGGGGAGCCAGCAGGGACTCTGCAAGGTGCGTGCCGCCCCACCCCATCCCAGCCCGGCCCGTTTTTGATCTGGCGCTCCGCGGCGCCGTTTCAGCTTCCGTGCGGTGTGGCAGGTGATGGAGATGCTGGTCGGCCCGGGAGATGACGTGCTGCTGGACTCGCCCACCTACCCCGGAACGCTGGCGGCGGTAAGAGCGGCCGGCCCGCCCAAAGGGACTTTCGCGGCGAAAACCGCTCCAACCGCCGCCTCTTGTCTTGTAAACCAGCTCCAGCCGCTGGGTTGCAACATCGTCAGCGTCGCCAGCGACCGGCACGGCATGATACCGGCGGCCCTCGAGGAGGTCTTGTCCCGTTGGGACCCGTCGGACGCTCGCAGGCCCAAGGTCCTCTACACCATTCCCAACGGGGGGAACCCCACCGGGGCATCCTTGACCGCGCAGAGGAAGAAGGAAATCTACCAGGTGCCTTTCCTGTCCATCGACTGTCCCCCGCACGCCGACCGATGCGCAATCTCCAAGAATCTTGCAGGAGAGGGAAATCCTTCGTACTTGTCGTGAGCCTCGATCGAGACGAGCACTTTGCCGCCTTAGCGCACGAGAAGCGTGAGCAAAGAGTCACCGTGTAGCATCGCGTCCACAGTAAGGCCACTTGAAAGAAAATGCACGCGTCGACCGGCCTCCGCACACGAGCAAAGTCAAAAGCGTCGCTGACGAGAATGAAGAGCTCGTTATGCTTCTCGGATACGACCTGTCGATCGGCATTATGGGAAATAGCGCGATGCCGAATTTCAAATGGAGAGGCGGCGTGAACATTTGCGCGCAGTCGAGTTCACGAACCCCCGCCTGCGGATGCTGTGCGAAACGACCACTCGTCAGCCATCGTGTCGGCGCCGAGTAGCCCGTCCAAATGCACGTAAGCGCAACAAGGCATTCCGCCCAGGCGGCCGCCGCTCAAATGCGCCAAGTTCAGGCACGTGGCTTGTTTTTACAACAATGCCAAGTCGACTTTGCATTTGTTGCCGGATGAAGCCTTGTCGCTTTGCAAAAGCGAGTGAATGGCGGCGAGGGAGCTTCTGAAACAGCCCCTCTCCGGGGACATTTGCAAAAACGCTTTCACCGTAGAAGCGGGTCCGTGGCCCACGTGCGCCAAAGCCGCCACGCGTGGCTGATTTTTGTCACCGTGCGCAGCTGGCGAGGTTGTACGACCTGCTGATCGTGGAGGACGACCCCTACTACTTCCTGCAGTTCGACAGGCCTTGGGCGCCCACCTTCCTCTCCATGGACGTGGACGGCCGCATCATCAGGATGGACTCCTTCTCCAAGATCCTGTCTTCGGGGTGAGCAGCCCCGATCGTCACGGCCCCGCGCCGGGCTCGGCTTTGCCCCTTTTGCCGACTTTTAACGCGGCGTTTGCCCGCCTCAGCTTGAGGATCGGCTTTGTGACGGGGCCCAAGCCGCTGGTGGAGCGGGTGGTGCTGCACATCCAGGCCTCCAGCATGCACACCAGCACCTTCACGCAGGTGAGCCGCTCTTTGCGCCCCCTCGCTCGCGCGGACGGACGGATGAAGCCTCGGCAACGTTTGCCGTCGCCGCGATCGGGAGCCAAAAGATCGTGCTTCGTGAGACGATGGCAAACAAGAACCACCGCGTCACAACAAACGACGGGAGGCCACATAGCTTCGTGCGCTTTGGGGTTTTTTTTTGTGGGGCGAGGTACAATGTATATTGTCGGTTTATCTTTTTCTCTGGGAAAGGGGAGTTCCAAAAAAAGGACCAAAATGGAAATGCTTTTTGACGGGCATCCATGAGGCGTGCAACGCGAGCGTCAAGCCGGCGATGCGCCTCTGAAACAAAGTAGCTCTTGCCGTTCAGTTCGCCACCCGTGTCACGTGGTTTTTGCCGGGAATGACGGCGGGAAGCCAAAATGGAAATCGGGGCTCGGCTCGCCGTTTCCAAAGTGATCGCGGTCCAAGACGAAGCCGGCGGGGAGACGTGAATCGCGGGATGAGGACGCGTTGGGCACGCGGTCCAAGTTGGGGTTTGAAAAAGTCTGATCCCGACTCCGTGTGCGTCTCGCCCTCCTTCCTGCGCAGCTCATGGTGTCGCAGCTCTTGCACAACTGGGGCCAAGATGGCTTTCTTCAGCACATCGACGGGTATGTTGTCCCCGCAGCGTTTGGCGAAGACGAGTATCGGAAGCCGTCCTGTTTTTTTTTTTTTCCGCCTTGCCGCAGGGTGATCGAATTCTACAGAAAGCAGCGGGACGCCATGATGAGCTCCGCCCACAAGTGGCTCACAGGTACAACGCAAAGAACCAACAGCTCCCCGCGACCCCGAACAGGAGAAGCAAATGTGGAAAACCGTGTCTAACCTTTGCGCAATGGGATTCAGGTTTGGCCAAATGGCACGCGCCCTCGGCGGGGATGTTTCTGTGGCTGGAGCTGACGGGCGTCCGCGACACCCGTCAGCTCATCGTGGAGAAAGCCTTGGAGAAAGAGGTGTGCAGGCACTGACGCCGCGCCGTCGAGGTTGCCAGCAGCGGCGCCCGGCCGGCCCTGTCGCGTGTGCTTACGCCCTGTCCCGCTTATTTTTTTTTTTTTCCTTCAAAGGTGCTGCTGGTCCCGGGAGCCGTGTTCTCCATCGACAGTAGCGAGCCGTCGTCTCACGTCAGGGCGGCCTTTTCGCTGTCCACGCCTGAGCAGATGGATGAAGTACGCACGCGCAAGCGAAAACCACCACGCACGCACGCACGACACGATACGATCCAAAACACCGACTCTCTGCCCTTTCCCCGCCAACAGGCCTTCAGACGCCTCGCCGATCTCATCAGAGAGGGCTTGTGATTTGGGATGTGCAATTTGGGGATATCACCAAATTGCAATCCCCCCCCCCAACATTGCAATTCCGATTTTATAGGCAATTATTTTTTTTCCAAGATCCTCTTCTCGTGTATTCCCCCCCCCCCCCCCCAACAAACACAAGCATTTAAAATAATGTCAGAGATACGCAAATGGATCTTTTTACAGATTCGGTTTCTGATAAGATGAAGGCAAACGAAGCAGGAATCCTGATCCAGACGGCTTATTTATTGACCTCAACCAAAGCTGTCCATGAGAGATGCTCAAGACGACCACCTAGTAACACGTTACTTGAGTGGGGCCTCACGAATTAAATGAGGCAGTCTAGAAATGAATATGTTCATGAAATATACACAGACGACAAATATTTAGACTTGGGTTATTTTTTTATATGTAAATGTGTTTGTTGATCTTTAAAGTGCAAAAACGATACCCCCAGAATATTTGAGGGAGCAAATATTTTTCCAATTGTACCGCAGATGGGCCCGTATTCTTTTGAAACACTTTCTCGTCCAACGTTCTGGAGTGGAGACAAAAAGGAATCCACCGAGTAATCTTGGGCATCCAGAACCGGGCAGCCAAACGGACGCATTTGAAAGCACGAGAATATTCTAAATGTAACACAGCGTTTCAGAAAACGATGATGATCGCAAGGGTTTACCATGACGGTGGTAAGGTGACAGTCTGGGCCCGCTTGGATGCTTCAGGACCTGGATGACGTGCTGTGATTGATGCAACAATAAATGCAGGCAATCCTCGGGGGGGGGGGGTGCATGTTCAGCCTTCAGCCATCAGCCCTCAAAAATTTACCCTTTTTTTAAAACACAATTTCAAGTCAAATGTGACAACATGGAAACATCAAAGACAAAGGAGAAGTGGAAAGTGGGCTGTCGGGCAGAAAGGGAAGAGGAGGAAAGCGGCGAGCCTCAGACTGAGAGTGGGGGGCCGCTTTGAATGCCGGCGCGAAGACGGGAAAAGCTCGCCTTTTACTTGAGCGCTTGATGGGGAGCGCCGGGCGGGTGGATGCAAGCCGGCAGCGCCCCGCCGCGGCGAACCACTTTGAGGCATGCGGAGGGGGGAGGGGGGGGCAACAAGAAAGGAGGGGTCGGGGCGTGGGAAGCGGCTCACTTGACGACGGCCCGTCCGGACTCGACTCGACTCGAGCGAGCATCGTCGCCCCATCTTGTCCCAGCAGACAAGCCCCGACGTGAGCACCGAAGTCCACAAATAGGCAAAGAAAAGAAAAGCGGCCAAGTCAGCGCGGCGCTTTGGAGAAATTCCGCCAAACGTCGTCGACGTGCCGCTGAGGATTTCCGTTGTTTGCAACGCGACCCCACTGCGACATTCTCCGAGACCAGACCAGACCAGAAGAGAGGAGAGCTCGGCTCGGCTCGAAACAAAAAACGTAAAACCCTTCTCGTTTTTGTCGTCGCCACGGGCGGGCATCGTGTTCCATTTCCGTCCGCTTTATTTGCACTCCGGGGCGGTTGCTTGCCGCGACAAAGAACCAGCGTCCAGTTCATAGCCGTATCCCGCACCCGTTTATTAAGCACGACAGTTACATGTACACGCGCGCACACATAGATAGCTCGAGCGCTTTCACAGCAGCTGGGGCTGTAACAGCGATTTACAGAACAGTTCACATATAATAACAAAATTATATAACGGAACGCAGAAGGTATAAAGAAGCACGGAACGATATGGAAGTGTAATCCTCTCCCCCCCTCGCACATTAGCAGCACTATCCGGGAGTGAGTGGAGGAGTCGGACGTGTTTCGTAATCTTCCATTGCAGCCGCGGATCGGCCCGTTCGTTCGGGTCTGCGACGAGGCCGGGAAGAAAACGGAAAACGGCGGGGGGTCGGCGTTTCATTTCCAACCACCCAAATGTTTGGACGCAAAAAAAGTGCAAACGCCACCTTTCTAGCTCGTTGTTCTATGTACGTGGCCGCAAAAGATGTCAACGAGTCGAGGTTCCAGTTGGGAACGCTTGCTTCGGAAAGTGCGATGACTTCCTTCCCTGTTTTCAGCTATCTCGATTTGATTATTTCTATTTATGACGAATCTTCACTATTACTTCCGACATTAGGAAACGGTTCCGTAGTCTCTGCCCTACTTGGCCAAAATAGTGTCACTTTTTGAAAGAAGTGCAACAGTTAATCGACAACGAACGAAGCATTCAAATGCTATTTGGATAATCCAGTCTTTATCGTTCATCTTGAAAATTCTCCAAATCCGTAAAATTCGAGCCAGCCAACAATAAATATTTCGGGTGAACGATTTTGCGAAATAATTGAATTGGGATTAAAAACAAAACAAAACAAATTATCCGAACGGTCTGCGGAGTGTTCACCACGATGACGTCATTCGCGTGTGACGAAAATGCGAGTCGTAAATCGGATGACAACCAAAGTGCGAACCAATCTGTGGCTCTTTTATCACTTCCGTTGTTCTTGAAACAGTGAGATGTAAACATGGGGACTTTTGCAAACATGTGCATTTACTTTGGCAGACAGTCATCAACTTTTTTTTTCAATTCTCCGCACTGGCAATTTGAAATCCTGTTATGGTTTTGAATAAAGAGAATTTTTTTCCAGCCAATTCATCAATTCAACGACAAAAATGATCACTTTGTGAATCGACTATGAAAGGAATCGATTTTTACTTTTGTACCAGTTCCGATTTGGGCGTCTTTTGTTCACAGCAGTTGCCACATGGGTCGCTTTTTTGGGGGGGGGAGTCTGAAATGTTCCCAAGGGCACATTTTAGCCTCACTTGGACTTTGCCAGCAAGTCGGCGATCAAGGTTATTCATTCGAGGTCACGAAGACCAACAAAATAACAAAAACATTTTGCTTTGTTCAACCAAATAAAAGTCAGAATGCTTTAAGAGAAAAAAGTAACTGCAGTTACATCTTGCATTGATCAACTCAAATTATAGCGACAAGGTCTTTTGTTTCTGTTATTTTCTGTGATAGATGAGCTTTCAGAGTTGATTTTCAATGCATGACTTTCATAATCTAGAAGGGTGAAAAGATGAGTCTACTGTTCTTTATCACACAGTACTTGGCAACCTTTTTTGGTTGTTGTTGCACTTCACAAATACGACACATTTTTTAAAAACGCGAAATGAAGCAATGTTGAAAGACGAATAAAAATGATCAAACGAGATCACCAAAAACAACAACAGTTCAGCCGAAGTAAACTTCAAAACCTAAAGTCAAAACGAAGCGTCATGAAAAACGGCAAACTATTCGAAGCCTTGGAAGATCTCGGCTGCTGGACCGGTCCGTACGGCAGTGGGTCGCATTCGCGCCGTACAAGATCTGACACTTGGCGAGAATGTTGATCGATGTTGTCAGGGCAAGAAAAATAAAAAAAGTGGCTTCCAACGTGTCCACCGTCGAATTGGTTGCCGCGTATCATCTGTGGATGGATCTTTAAAAAAAATGTTTTTTTTTGTAAGCGGCTTTGTGACAACTTGTCTTCCAGTGAGATGTTTGCCGCCGCTCAACCGAGATAGCCACTCAGCGAGCACGGCGTCGTCGGATGGAGGAATGACCCGCTGACAGCCTCCCCCTGCCCCCTCCCACCGAAAAGGCATGTCCGGCGGACTTGAGTTTGCGCTGGTGGCGTGGCTCGTGGCCTTTGGCGCCGCCGCCTCGGGAGACGGGAGCGGCGCCGATGGCGGCGGGTCCGTCCCGGCCGCGCTCGCCGCCGCCAGCCAGCTGATCGCCCGAGAGGGAAGCTGCGTGCTGATTGACTGCAATGTCAGCGGCGACCCCTTCCCCAGCGTCAAGTGGTTCAACTCTCACGGCGACCTCGTCGACACGGACGCCAGTAGCGGTGAGACGCTCGCAACTCCGGTTCTGCCCGAACGGCTTCCGATTTGGATAGCTTTTGTTTCCCCTCGCTTTGCGGCAAACGACGACGACGGTCGGGTCACCCGCTGCCCATTGGCGAGTTTGACCCTGCCGCCGACACCCGACAGACCCGAGCACGAAACGTCCCTTGACGATGATGACGTTAAACCGTTGACGTGTTGAAATAGGAATCGATTGAAACGCGGTGCAAATTCATGCTGGGTTGAAAAGAGCTTGGGGGGGAAAAAGTCAGCGGGAAACAAAAGCAAGCAAAACATGTTCCCACTTTAGCTCATGCAAAATGCTATTTTTTTTAATGTTTTTTTTTTTTTTTGCGGGGGAGGGGTGGTGTAAACTTGTACTCCCACATTGTAACATTGAACACGCCCCCCCCCCACCGGAAAGGCTCAGCTCGCCTCGGGGCTGCCGACATTTCCCGAGAGATTGAGGCGCGGAAGCAGGAAGCAGTTTGAAGTTCCGTTGCGATGCAAACGTGAATGGCAAAGTAAAGAGAGAAAGAGAAAGGGAAAGGGGTTGACTGCTTCAATTCCTTTGGAATCGGCTGAGCGTATGAATCGCAACGTGTCGCTGACATCCGGGTGGGTCCAACAGTTGACAAAAAAAAGACAGGGCGGTGGGACGGGACCTGCGTCAAAGCGAGACAAAGCGAGGGCGACGGCGGGACTGGAGGCCGACAAGTGGGACCGCTGCGGTCGGAAGGCGTACTTTTCCACTTTGGCAGCGCCGTCGTTTGGTTTTGACTGCTTTCGTCGGTGTGGGCAGGTGGCAAGTGGTGGCTGCTGGAGAGCGGCGTCCTCAACATCACGGGCGTGGAATTTGCCGACCGCGGCAAGTACACCTGCGTGGCGTCCAACGCGCACGGCGCCTCCAACTGCACGGTGACGCTGCGCGTGGTCTTCACCAAGGGCGACATGGGCGTCTACTACATGGTGGTGTGCCTGGTGACCTTCACCATCATCATGGCGCTCAACGTCACGCGCCTGTGCATGATGAGCAGCCACCTGAAGAAGACGGAGAAAGCCATCAACGAGTTCTTCCGCACCGAGGGCGCCGAGAAGCTGCAGAAGGCCTTTGAGATCGCCAAGCGCATCCCCATCATCACCTCCACCAAGACGCTGGAGCTGGCCAAGGTCACGCAGTTCAAGACCATGGAGCTGGCGCGCTACATCGAGGAGCTGGCGCGCAGCATCCCGCTGCCGCCGCTCATCATGAACTGCCGCACCTTCATGGAGGAGATCCTGGAGGTGGTTGGCGTGGAGGAGATGCGGCACACCTTCCTCAGGCAGGTGCCCGAGGGCTGGCGCCCCGGCGCCGTGGCCGGCCCCGGGGACGCGCTGGCCCTCCTGCGCGAGCGCGAGCGGGGCCAGCACATCGCCATCCAGGTGTCGGTGCACCCGCCGCTGGAACCGCCGCCCGCCCCGCCCCTCGACGACCACGCGCGAGGGAGTCCGGCCGACGAGCCCCCCGCCAAGAGCCCGCCGCCCTGTCAGGTTTTTTATGAGAGTCACGTGTGACGAGGAACATGACTCACCCCCCCACCCCCCACCCCCAAAAAAAAAAAAAAAACGTCGGGCTGTTTCCGGCAACTGACCAATCACATGCCAGCGTTTCATTTCATGTCACGCTTGAATGTAAACTCCCCATCAGCAAAGAAATGTCGACTTCCACCGCAAGTGTGCGCTAAAATGACTCCTTTTATTTGCGTTGCAATCCGGCTATCCTTCGTTCATTCCGTTTTCAACGAGCAAATTCAGATTTTGTCCCCAAGTCTTGGCGCCAAAGTTATTACAGTGAACAAAAAAAAAACAACAAAAATAAAGAAATACAATTTTATATATCTTTTTCAATGGATAAAGGTGAATGTTTGGCTCATTGGCCCTCTGCGCTCTCCTGCTTTAAATTGACCAATAATTTGGAAAGGGGAAAATAATCAATCAATCAAACCCATGCCTACGGACTGACCGCAAGTTGAGTTGTGGAAAAAAAATTGAAATGAGCCAAATTTTGACATGGAAGGCCATTACAGTTGACCAAAACAAGAAATACAATTGAAAAATGAAATAAAAACGAAAATACGTTTAAAATCTGAAACGACATCTTACGTGTCTAATACCCATGCCTACGGACTGACCTCAAGTAGAGAGTTGTGGGAAAAAAAATTGAAATGAGCCAAATTTTGACATGGAAGGCCATTACAGATGACCAAAACAAGAAATACAATTGAAAAATGAAACGTTTAAAATCTGAAACGACATCTTACGTGTCTAAAAAAATGAGCGCAAGCGTCCTTTGCTTTCATCGTGGTCAATTCATATCCGATTTATTTCCGTATTGCTGTACTTTGGTACAGAAGAAGGGAAATCAAAAAGTCTTTGGTGAAATGTCGCTAATTTGACCGGAGTACTCGACAAATGCAATGTTAAAAAAAAACGACCGCAAAGTCGAGTAAAGACTGAAGAAGCAGAAACATTTTTTTCAACAAAAAAAATGACAACAAATAATACTCGACAAACCTACTCTAAAAAGTATTGAAGCTGACTGAATTTGATGAAGATTTGACCGGAGTACTCGACAAATGCTATGTTAAAATAAAACGACTGCGAAGTCGAGTAAAGACTGAAGAAACAGAGCATTTTTTTTCAACAAAAAATGACAACAAATAAAACTCGACAAACCTGCTCTAAAAAGTATTGAAGCTGACTGAATTTGATGAAACCCAAAACGATTGGAATGAAAAGCCCCAAACTATTCGAAGCCTGCTCGGCCATCGTGCCAGTTTCGCATCTCGAAAATGACACGTCACAAGAATAATCACGTTCGATTGAAAATCATTCCAAATGGCTTGTGGATTCGTCTTCATTCCAAATGGGGGAGGAGTCATACTGGGGTTCCGGCCAGGCTCCGCTCGCAAAACGCAAGTCAAACCAGCCGCCACGTCGATTGCGAATGCTCTGCATGACGCTCAGGCGAGACTTCAAAATAAAAACGGGCCTTTGTCCAACTGATGCATGCGCGTCGGTGGTTTGGAATCAAAAGAAAAGTTAGAACGTGATTCGTGAATGTTTTTTTTTTTGCGAATTGACAGAACGAATGAGAGCGATTTGTCTCCGCGCGTCCCATCTTTTGCGTTTCCCTGTTCCATTCGCGATCTGATGTGATGATGCGCCACGTGCGACGATTGGGTTGGATCCTCTCTTCTCTGCTTCCTACCGGTGCTCTCCTGATGCCTTTTCCAAGTGAATACAAGCGATGATTGAAAAGAGAAAAAAAATGTGTCGTCTTCTTTGATTTCACATTAGTATTACCTTCAAATAGAATCACCCCCGCTCCCGGCAAAAGTCCCAATTTTTTTTTTCCCCACCTCACGAATGTTTTATTCATGACAGACTCTTGAAATTTCAATCCAAATTTAATGAACCTTCTTCATGTTTCAAATGTACAATCAAAGAAAGCAAAGATCACAACGTTACACGACTTGATAAATTAAGAAACGCAGACAGACGGGTCGACGCCGGGCCTCAGCAGGACGGACGGACGTGGCCACGCGCGCCGACGGCTTCGTGGGGAGAAAGAGAGCACAAAGCAACACGTTTCTTATTCCGGTTTTTGTTGTGACAAAAGTATTGCCAGATCAAGCTTCGACGGTAAAATGCACACGGGGTGAGATGATTTGTCGTTAAAAGTCCACCCCCGCTCATTGATTTTCGAGAGCACGAGCGGGCCGAGGGCGAGCCGGAGCCGATCCGAGTTTCTCCAGTTATAAAGTGACTCCAAATGGGAAAAGTAGCAGTAGTGGAAAGTAAAACTCGCACGCAATAACTTCACAGATGTCTTTTTTTTAAACTTCACAATGTCGGAGGAGGGTTCCGTGAACAAAACGATCTTGCTCAGCAGCGGATTCAAGAGGAAGCGACAATTCGGGCCACCGTTTGTCAGTAGCCGTCAATGGACTCTGGCGGACCAAGTGCACAAAAAGGAAAAAACGAGGCCTGAATGTCAACGATAGCTGTCGTCCAAGAGGCAAACTCCTTCCTCCTCGTCCTCGTCCTCATCCTGAAAGGATCGGATCAGTTGAACATGATGGACTCGGGATCTTGATTTGCCATTTGAGCCATGTGACGCAGGATATCCTTTTTTGTGATGATGCCAAGAAGCCGCCTGCGTGACAGAGGAAGAGTTAGTGAGCACAGGAATGCCGATTGGGTCTCCCCCCCACCGCCGCCACCACCACCAGGCGTCTCGGGGGACAGCGACTGCTTCAAGGAAGAAACTTTGTGGCGAAGGAGAGCCTCCACCGGGCGCGCTTGAGTTCATTTGCAACGTTTCTCATTTTCAAGCGGTTGCTCGCACATCAGCCAGGCACTATTTTAGCAATAGGCCCAACAAGCTAATGCTAACTTGGCGACACTAATTAAAACGTCGCCTGTAAATATGATGACGTGAAAGACAATGAAAGATTCAGTTTGATTAGACTTGAGTTCATGCTAATGCTAAGCTAACGACGTTCCGCGTTTTTGAGTTGTTGGTGGCATATCAGCTTGGCTATGAACTTTGTCACTGGCTTAACATGCTAAAATGCCACGGCTAGCTTGCTAAAGCGAATCACGATGCGGCCCGTGAAGGTGACAACCTGAAGCTAAATTAGCAAGCTTTGCTAAGCTGTGCCTCAAGCTAACGGATTGGTTTCATTCTGATTCGATTGGGTACAGGTTCATGGGCAAGCAAACGCAGTTTTCTCATTGGTGGTCGCACAGGAGCCTCGCTCGGGGGTCAAACTCGGGGAAGTTTGATCGTACCCCCGCCCGAGTGTCCCCTTGAAATGGGGAGAGAATTCTGCGACAAGAACCGCGGAAGAGCGGGAGTTGCGGGCATTCACGCCAATGGCAGCCGTCTGGGGTTCTGACAAGGACCAGGGGACACGGCACGAGCCAAAACCGCCGTCGGGAAAGACCATCACAAAAGCTCCCTCAAATGCACGACCCGCCGAGTGGTTGTTACGGCGACGGGTGCGATGGCACGGCATCCATCGTGGGACCAAGAGCAGGAAGGGTGAACAAAGCGCACAAGCACGCACACACGCACGCAAGAAGAAGAAGAAAGTCACTCCTGGGTGGCTCTTGGAAATCCCAGCAACCTTTTTGCCCCAAAAAGCACCGAGCAACCAACGTGGCTACTTTTAGTCACTCAAAACATTCAATCACAGCGCCAAGCCGCACAAGAGCATTTTGGAAAAAGAGCGCTGAATGAATGAAATTCAATTCCTCTCAATCAACAAAGTTCAAAGCGTGTTTTGCTGAGATGGCCGGTCAATTGGCGTAATGGCGCAGGATCGGTTTTGATGTACAGTCATGAAGCAACACCTTGATCCTGCCGCGGCCACGCCATTGAGCAACAAATAGACCCGCCGTTACTGACTGCTTATTGCCATGGCGACTCTACGGCTGCGGCTCTTCGCTACGGTTCGACAACGTGGGAGACGTACGGCTACGGCTCCGTGCCACGGCTGCGACCGTGCGGTAAATCGACCATGACATAGCGTTTGGCTAGGGCTGCTACGAGGGCTTTTTGCGACAGCGGCGAGAATGTGGCAAATCCACCGAGGCGAGCATTCACCGCGGCTTCTGAACTAAAGCCCGGCAAATGCACAGTTCCGGCTCTCGGCTATGGCTGCTAACACGTGGTAAAGCTAGCAGGACGGCGCTTTGCTACGGCCGCTTGAATGTGAAGAATCGACAGCTTTACGGATAGATGAAGGCTCTTCGGCTCTGGGTTCCGGACCGTGGCTCATCGACGACCGCGCCTCCCTGCTGTCGTGCGGCGACTGCAATGTGTCAGATGTTTGGCTACGGCGACCACGATGCGGTTCACCTACCACGACGGCCGCTGCACTGTGTACTAGTGAACAATCTACGGCTCGGGCTCTTCGCTACATCCGCCAGGAATGCGGCAAATCGACTACAGCGGGACTACAACGTGGATGAGCTCTTCCTAAGTAAGCCGCACCCAAGCAGGAAGTGAAAGCAGGAGGATAAAGCCGCCGCTTTTTTTTTTTTTAACCCCCCCCCCCACACCGCATTTCATGCATCCCTTCCCAAAAGGCTCGGCCGGGCCGGGCGAGTGCGTTGGCTAGTCACCAGGGACTCTGTGTGGCGCTTGAGCTCCTCCAGATGCTCTAATATATTCTTCTTTGTGATGATGCCCAACAATATCCTGCAAGAGACACCCGTTACTGGCACAGCTGGCCCGGAACGACGCGGCGGCACCGGGGAAACGGGGGCGCGGTCGGCGCGAGCGTGAGGCGCGGCGACGCAGGAGGGACGACGGGCACTCACCCGTTGTGGGTGACCAGGCACTGGCGCAGGCCCAGCTTGCGGAAGATGTCCACCACAATCTCCATGGGGGTGTGGTCGGTGACGGTGAAAGGGCTCATGTCCAGGATGGAGCGCAGCTTGAGGGGCCGGGGGCTGTCGGCGGGCAGGGTGGGGGCGTGCTGGGTGAAGTACACCCGGGAGTTCAACATGATGCCCTCCTGTTTGCGCCGGGCGTTCTCTGTCGGAGTGCAAAGGAAGGAGCCCGCTTGAGGCTCGACCGCGGCCACGTTCAAACGCGCAGCTTTTCAACGTCGTTGCCCAAAACATTTCTTTCCCAGGACTACTCAAGCGTTTCCGGGACAAAAAAAGGTGCGGCGGGTGCGGTTACCGATGGCGATGGTGATGTCCCTGCGCAGAGCGAAACCCACGAGCCTCTGGGACTCCTTGGACACGATGACGGGGAAACCGTTGTAGCTGGTTTCGTTGATGACCCCCTGCAGGTCCTCCACGCTCAGGTCGTCCTGCGTCAGCACGGCCAGCGGCGGGTCGCAGCGGCGCGGCCGCATCACCTCCCTGGCGAGCGTGGTGTGCGTGAATTCCTCCTTGGCGTCCAGGAAGGGGTACCCGTTGAGACGGATGTGGGCCTCATAGATGCCCTCGCGGCCGAAAGCGTCGCCCACCCATTTGCTCGTCATGACGGCGGCCATGAGGGGCACGATGTACTCCAGGCCGCCCGTCAGCTCGAAGACGATGACCACCAAGGAGACGGTCATGCGGGTCACGCCGCCTGCGCGGCAGCACCCGAGGAAAACGGCCGTTCAAAAGCCGCCTCTTGTCCGGCTTCCCCAAAAAGCCACGCGGCACTCACCGAGGCAGGCCGCGGCCCCCACCATGGCGTAGAGGCCCGGCGTGATGCAGTCGGCGCCAACCTCGCACCACTCTTTGAACAGGAACCAGTCGTGGTGGTAATACGCCAGCTGCTCCACGGCGATGCCGACGATCCGCCCCGCGATGGCCCCGATGGCCATGCTGGGAATGAACAAACCCGACGGAACCTGGAGGGGGGGGGGGCGGGGCAGAGTCGGCGAGGCGGTTCGCTGGCGAACGTGCGTCACGCCGACGCGCGAACGCGGGCTTCACCTTGAGGCCGAACGTGAAGATGGTCATGATGATTTTGAAGATGAGCGCGAGGCAGAGCTGCCACATGGCGGCGTAGACGCCGGGCCCGGCGGGCCGGTTGGGGTTGTCCGTGAAGGCCTTGCTGCCGTTCATCTGGCTGCGGTATTGGCAGAGCTGCGAGGACTCCAGCGGGCCGCAGTCGGTGAAGAGCTCCTTGATCAGCTCGCTGGTGTTCTGCCGCGTGTACGGGTTGGGGAAGGCCACCACGGCCGTGATGGCCGCCACCAGGATCACCTCCAAAACCGGGTACTTGCCTGAGGGGGAAACCGACGGCCCGCCGTCACCCTTGAGGCCGCGCGCTCGGACTCCCTCGTGATGCGTTCGAGTGCATCTTCTGCGCCCTCAATTTGGAAGCCCGCCCTGATTTGGGCCCGTCAAAATACGGGCGATTGGATCGCACGATTCATGAATTGAAAAAGATCTTGGCCGGACGGGTCGGTTTTTGAAATCAGCGTTTCCAGGAAAGACTAGTTCAAGAAACGCTGACTTTCACGGGTGTATTCGCAAACGCCGAAGCACTTGCCGAAGCGGGTGGATTTCCGTCGCCGGCACCAAGCGATGTTGGCCCGGATGAAGAAGGCGCCCCACAGGCCCCCGAAAACGCCCAGCAGGATGAAGGGGATGAGCTCAAACAGGTACCAGGGCGTGTGGTACTCCACGTAGAACAGCACCAGGCGGCTGTTTCCAAACGGGTTGATGGAACGCAGGACAAAGGCGGCCACGAGGGCGGCGAAAAAGGAGCGCCACAGCGTCTTGAGAGGGAAGTAGTAGCTGACCTGGCGGGGGGGGGACGGGAGAGGCGTCAAGCGGCGTCCCGCCGGCAAACAAACCTGCGCCGAGCTCCCGCCGGGGTCACCTCTTCCAGGCTGAAGAGAACGCCGCCGATGGGCGCCCCGAACGCCACCGACACGCCGGCTGCCGAGGCGGCGGACAGGACCTGAGGCGAGACGAAGCGTCAACGGAAAATGGCAAAAGGCGGGGCGGAAACGGCGGGGCGCCCACCTCTCGCTTCTTGGCCTCGTTCTTGCTGTACTTGGGGAAGAGGTAGGAGAAGATGTTGCCGCAGCAGCACGCCACGTGCACCAGCGGGCCCTCCTTGCCCAGACTCAGGCCCGACGCCACCGCCAGCACCAGAGTCACCGTCTTGATCATCAGGGTCCACTTGCCCAGGTAGCCCCTGATGATGAACCCGCTCAGGATGGTCTTGATCTGAGGGGCAGAGCACGGGTCCGGAGTTCGGAGCGCCGAAGCTGGCCTCGACGGAGCCCAGGGGCGACGCTCACCTTTGCCGCCCCCTACGGGACTGCGCAGGTCGCTGCCCTCAGCACACGTGGGTACTTAGAAGGGGCAGTTGCTTGAAGGTTTGCACCAGGGGGTGGCCAATCATTTTTTTTTTGGGACCCAAGAGCTACTTTGCAAGCAAGCCACCTCCCGCAACCGACCCCTTACTGCGCGGGCACACCGCGAAGAATGTCGGGGCCCCTAACACGCTCGGGGTGCAGCGTGCACGAGCAGCAAAATAGAGAATATTTGCGACACCCACACGGACACCCAAATCTTTCTTTTTGGCTTTGGTTTATGTCCCGACAACCCGCGCAATCGACTTTGGACCGGTCCGTGACCCCTGGCTCACACCGATGCTCAATTTCTTGAGCCCGCCTCCTGCGTTTGGCATGAAGCTCGGGGACTCTCTCTTCATATTGATGACTTCAGAATGAACTGACAGTGTAAAACGTCCAGTTTCGCATTCACTGGTTTTTCGTCTTGCTGACCAAGTTGTTTTCTTTTTGATTTTAATGTGGAGTATTATTGGAGTCCAAGACACCAAAAAAAAAAAAAAAAAAAACATCACAAAGTACATCTCAATTCCCAAAGGAAGGACTGTTCGAGCGCCCTTCCTCCAGACAGCAAGACCGAAATGACGACATTGAAACGGAACTCTGAAAGTTCATGTCTGAAACGAAGGACATCCGTGATCTGAAGCGCTTTCTCCTCAGGAGGGTGGCGGGGCGCGCCAGGGCCGTCTTGGGGCGGTCGGCGGGGTACGCCCTCAACTGGTTCCCAGCCCATCGCGGGGCACACGCGGACAAGCGACCGCAACAAAGGACATTTTGGCCACAATGATCGTTGAAGTTGCTTTTATGAAAAGCTAAGTGTTATTTTAAAGCGTTTTCTTTTATTACGTGAACAAAAATGCTTTTTCAACTTAATTAGCATCAACTGGCTAGTTTTTTTTTTTTTGGGGGGGGGGGCGTGGTGATGATGATAATGACCCTGCTCTCAATTGGTTTTGCGGACCCCTTAAGTAATGGCGGCGCACTAAGAGAGTGTTTCACTCATTCACTTGGGAAAGGAGGAAAAAAAAAAAAACTAAACCAGCGCGCTGTCCATTCTTCCCTTACCTCCGGAATCCCCGATCCACAGGCGTACGGAGCAAACACTTTGACGAGACACACGGCGAGGAAGGCGAAGGACAGCGCCCAGTAGATGTACATTCCTCGGCGGCTCACCTCAGCCTGGCCCAGGATGAGCTCGGCCCAGCTCTTCCACTGGGGGCACTTGTCCCTCTCGGCGAACGTGGTCTCGTTGGACGTCCAGCAGCACTGCTCGTGGTTGAACCACATGGCGCTCAGGCACACGCCCTCCTTTAGGTCGTTCATCCAGTCGGCGGCGATGTCGATCAGGCCCGCCAACGCGCCTGCCGCAAGGCAAAAGAGAAACCGGCACGGCCGGCGTGGCGCGCTTGTCAACCGCCACGTCACTTTGCGCTCGCGGGTTATTTCCGCCTTTGCGCTCGCCAATATTATCGATGAGCCTTGGTAGGGGAGTGCTTTTAACCACTTCAACTCGTGACGACGGTCCTTGGTGGAATGCATTCACGACTGCGTCTGGGACAGATAGATGACAGCCAAGCTTTGCTGACAATTCTTGGACCGTGGAGGGGGGAGGGGGGGCAGCATCAGTCTGCACATCTCCAGAAACTGTTTGAAAAAGGGTCACCTCACTCCCGTTTTTTTTTTTTCTCCTTTTTTGGGGTCTGAAAGTGGAGATTGGGTCGCTGTGAAGTGCAGAGCCGGAACTATTCTGTGAGAGTGAGGGCCGTTGGCCACCCCAAAAACTATTTTCCTAAACAAACAAAGCTGATGGTATGAAGGAGACGACACAAACGATACGGATTTGCTTCCTTGACCGACCGGAGCGTGTTTCAAAAAGTTGACGCAATTTGAAAGTGTCCCTTTCATCCTTCCGTTGGTCCGTATGCGGCCCTCCGCCCACAAAGTTTGGACACCCGCGGCGTACACGTGTCAGCTGTCCGTACGGGTTGAAAAAAGAAAGAACGTCATTCTTTCAGCGTGTGGCGGCGTGGGGTTGTGTGACGGTGGCGTTCGATCGTCAAGGTGGGATTTTTGATGAAAACGCGAGGCGAGCGGGTGTGCAAGTTGCAAGGCGGGGACAAAGGCCGTTACCGGAGGCTAAGCCTGTAAGCGTGACGACGAGCCATCCGGACCAGGCGTCATACAGACTCTTGGTGAACTCCCACGCAGACTCCTTCTTCTTACTGTTGATCTGCGCACACAACGAACACAACGTTTGACGCCGGGGATTCCCAGAGCATCGATACATAAGTGCAAGAACCCAGACTGCCCGATGCGACTCTCGCGTACGTGTTCTGCCCTTATTTTTGACGGCGATGACCTGCGCCGAACGGACTGAGAGCGAGCCGTGCGCGCACGTCCCGATGACAGTCGGTCGTCCCGGAACGGTCCTTGGACTTCCAAGTTTTCTCAAAGAGCCCAAAATGCCGCTCCACGCTTCTCTCCTTTGACCGGTCAGCCGGGCGCCCCGTGTATGACTGACTGGCCTCTAGTGCCAATCAAGTGACAGACTTCACAATGGATAATAGGAGAAAGTCTCCTATTTTTTTTTTAACTCATTCACTGCAGTTGATAGACAGCTCCCGATTTTTTTTTTGTTTTTTGGTGGTGTATGATGTCGTGAAGTCACGGCTTCATATCCAAACTGTCAGACTTGAGTCAATATTATCTTAGAGGGCGGCGGCCCAAACTTGCAAATCCGGGCTAAAATGCGACGAGATGTGTCCCGTTGGGACCGGTTGAACCGCTCGTTACCTTGCGGTGCCTCTCACGGTCCTTGCACTTCTCTCGCACCCAGTCGATGGTGTGGAAGTCGTCGTAGGTGCCCACGCCCGGAATGGGCTCCTCTAAGAAGTCCAGCAGGTGGGTGGAGCTGCTGGGTGCGCCGCCCCCATTGGACATGGCATAGTGGGACCCTGCACGGGCGAGAGAGACTCAATATCAGCGCTGGCGGAACGGGTGACTTCCCCCTGCTCGAGTTCGTTTCATCCTTCACGGCCAAACGGGCCGTCCTTCAACTCGCTTTTTAAGACTCGGGCAAAAAAAAAAAAAAAAAACCTGAGAGATTTAGGAGACAATTCCTTTGCTCGTTCGGCGCGAGTCATAGCAAATGAGCCCGGTCGGTCGCCACAACACGGGCCCCTCGAGTATGTGGCGTCGTTGCGTGAAGCCGGCCAAAGAAACAACAAGGGACCCGCGTGAGCAGGGTCGCTAAATCCGAGTCGCCCCCCACACCGGTCAGCCTCGGGCGGGGCCTTTTTGTCGCCGCTCACCAGCTAAGCCGGCAGGAAAGCAAGCCGGCACCAGACTCGAGTCTCACGCCCACGTGGAAGGGGGGGGCAGAAGAATGAGAGTGAGACTAAGAGGCAGAGAAGGTCCCCAATTATGGGTCATTCCCACAAAGCAAAGCAAATACACAGCGGCGAGTCAGATGTTGGGCCCACGTTCTGTTTGCATGTGTGGCCGCAGGAAGTGCGTTCGGAGGTCGCTAAAACCGTAGCTGCTCCGCTCGTGTTGTTCCGGAACTTCCGCTGGCAACGTGGGCAGCCTGACCTCCAATTTTAGGTCATATATGTGATGCGCATTCACCACAGAGACGGACTCTTACTCTTCTTTTCGACCTCAACTACTCAAAGTTGCCTTATTCACCTAATGGTCGGCGACGGAACCAGCAACCCCCATGTTGGAAAACGAGCCCCGCCGTCCCGTTTTCTCGCCGGCTCCTCGTGGCTCCCACCTGTTCCCAGTTAGCCCGCTCGCCCGTGGCACGTTCCGAACGGGTGTTTGATGAGCATTTCTCAACTTTTGTGCCACCTGGCGCAGCTTTCCCGACACATGTCGCGGCCCTAAAATTCAAAATGAATGATTCTTGGCTAAAAACAATCAAGATGATCAGTGTGAGCATCAAGTCCCTGGCCTTCCTAGCGTATTTAATTCAGCGCCTCGTCTTCCGTTTGGCTTGACGCTGAACGCAAGGTCCCGACTTCATTGGAAGCGGCTTTGTATTTTGGCCGCAGAATGAAGCCTCGGGCGGCCATTTGCGGACTAGCGGATGAGAAACTGCCTGCTTGGATTCGTAGCCGAGCATGCACTTGACATGTAAATCTTGCCGCCGATCTGCTTATCGGGGGCCCGCCGCCGCGTCGACACGCGGTTGACATTTGGAGCACGACCGACGTCTCGTGACGGGCTGCGGCCGACGCGGCTCGCAAGGCCTCTGGCTTAATCTGATCATCCTTGCGCCGCCGCACCGCGTCGTCAATAGCAACGGCGCCTCAAAGGCCCTGGCTGTCGCTCGTACCTCGTCTCGGGATCTCCCGCAGGGGGATGGTGTCCCCTCCCCCGTCGTAAGGTAAATAGGGGTCGGCGCCCGTGTCCTCCTCCTCCATGGTGATGGACAGAGTCGGCTAGGCTAGCGTCAAAGAAGCTAAGCTAGGCTTCACTGCGCATTGCTCCAAGTGCGCGTGTGTGCGTTTCAGCTCCTGCCATTTTGGCTCGGGAAAGGCGAGCGAGGCTGCTGGAGCCAGTGACAGAGAGACTGTGGCTGTGTGCGCGCGTCTTCTCTCTCCTCTCTCTCTCCACTGCAGCAGCTGACTTCAGGGCCAATGACGTCATCACACTCACAAACACACACGCACACAAGCGAACACAAACTGACACTCAAAGCCTCCCCGACCTGCTCGTAGGCTCAGGAAAAAAGGACCACAGAGACCCCCCCCCCCCCCCCCCCCCCCCCGCCCCCCCCCCCCGCCCCCCGCAAAAAAACACAATGGGACCAAAGGTGTGGATGTAGCGGAATGAAAATCCAAGAGGGAGGCTGGGATTTCACACAATATTCACATGGTCATTTTGTATTTGACCCCCAAAAATAAATACAAAAGTGCACGCTCAAGAATCAAGTGCTCAACGTGCAGGGATGAATGCGCAGAAGGGAGGATGTTAGTTTGCAGTGCTTGACTTTTACTAGTTGGAAAAAAAAAAGTTTCGAAATCGATGGATAATCGTTTTAAAGAATCGTGATCATTTCTGCTATTGTCCAGCCCTCACTCGACATTCTCTCACTCTCATCCCCAACCGCCCCCCCCCTTTCCTCCCTCTCTCTCTCTTCCCCTC
>NW_017808403.1:651839-652339 GCF_001891065.2 Hippocampus comes
CACGCGGTTGACATTTGGACCCCGACCGACGTCTCGTGACGGGCTGCGGCCGACGCGGCTCGCAAGGCCTCTGGCTTAATCTGATCATCCTTGCGCCGCCGCACCGCGTCGTCAATAGCAACGGCGCCTCAAAGGCCCTGGCTGTCGCTCGTACCTCGTCTCGGGATCTCCCGCAGGGGGATGGTGTCCCCTCCCCCGTCGTAAGGTAAATAGGGGTCGGCGCCCGTGTCCTCCTCCTCCATGGTGATGGACAGAGTCGGCTAGGCTAGCGTCAAAGAAGCTAAGCTAGGCTTCACTGCGCATTGCTCCAAGTGCGCGTGTGTGCGTTTCAGCTCCTGCCATTTTGGCTCGGGAAAGGCGAGCGAGGCTGCTGGAGCCAGTGACAGAGAGACTGTGGCTGTGTGCGCGCGTCTTCTCTCTCCTCTCTCTCTCCACTGCAGCAGCTGACTTCCGGGCCAATGACGTCATCACACTCACCAACACACACGCACACCAGCGAA
>NW_017808403.1:652418-655795 GCF_001891065.2 Hippocampus comes
CCCCCGCCCCCCGCAAAAAAACACAATGGGACCAAAGGTGTGGATGTAGCGGAATGAAAATCCAAGAGGGAGGCTGGGATTTCACACAATATTCACATGGTCATTTTGTATTTGACCCCCAAAAATAAATACAAAAGTGCACGCTCAAGAATCAAGTGCTCAACGTGCAGGGATGAATGCGCAGAAGGGAGGATGTTAGTTTGCAGTGCTTGACTTTTACTAGTTGGAAAAAAAAAAGTTTCGAAATCGATGGATAATCGTTTTAAAGAATCGTGATCATTTCTGCTATTGTCCAGCCCTCACTCGACATTCTCTCACTCTCATCCCCAACCGCCCCCCCCCTTTCCTCCCTCTCTCTCTCTTCCTCTCTCCCAAGTAGACGTCCAATCCATTTGAACTGTGGGGCTGGCAGCAAATGAACATTCGTTCTCAAGCATTGGACATCGTTTATGACACTGAAAGAGTTCAAGTGACATTCAACAAACGTGTATCAAATGCTCGAGAAAATTAACAAACGTAAACAGAAGCAAAGTACCCAAAAAGTCATTTGTAGTCATGTGCAATATTGCTGTCAAAATTGGCTTCGCTCTCTCTCTCTCTCCCACTCACACACGCAGCGATTGAAAGCGCCAACTGCTGTCATGTGGTGGCCCGCGCACCAATAAAAACAAGAGACAAAACCAAAGGTCAGCAGCCATTTGGAAAGCGAGAGCTACTGATTAATAGGAAGGCCGACGTACTTCTGGCTCAAATGACCTTTCATGACATGTTGTGATTGATCACGAAGGAGGTTCCTCTGTGGGAAGACACCTTTGTCCGAGATTTCTCAGTCATGACCAACAATAATTGAACAAACGAGAAAATAGAGAGGTGCAACGAATTTCAACGAATCAGATGAACGTCATATGTTACCTCCCATGTGTTTCTTGAGGAACTCCTGAGTAAGGTTTTTTCATTAAAGATTGAAGTACAATACATGTACTGTTGGAATCTTTGTCTCAAATATGTATTGTGCAAATATGGTTGAAATATTTGAAACATGCTGGCACCCACATCCACTGAAATTCTTAAGGGGGGGAGGGGCAAATCCTACCGAGTGCTTTTCACCTTTCGCGGGGGGGTTCCTCTAAAAACAAGGGATGACTGTATGTCCAAACCTGATGCAGTTGAAAAAAATTGTCAAGACATTTTGGAACTGGGCCTCAAAAATTCACATCCAATTAAAACGCTCTTTGGACCCATAGTATAGCAATATACTCAGTTGGCATTGTTGTTGTTATTTTTTTTTTTTTTTCAACTATCTCCCCTGTAGGGCTTCCGGGGACGCCATAAAGTTTGAGAAGCCCCAAGCTTGTGGACTGGAGCCGGAAGTGAATTTGTCATGCAAGGAGGGCCGACTTGCAAGCCCGCGATAACGATGTCGGCAGAGGCCCAGGCGCTCCCTACCTGGGGAGGAAGCGTCCCCATCGAGCAGGTTGTCGTCCTCGGTGGTGTGGAAGTCCATGACGACGCCGGCTCCATCGAGCAGCTCCTCGTCGCTGCTGGCGCTGGCGATGCTGTTGTAGCTGTTCCTGGAGTAGCCTCTGTGGTACAGCTGCTCCGACTCCATTTAGCAAAGCAGCCGTGCCCTGGGTGACAAAATGCTGCGCGTGAGAGCGGAACACCTTGCGCTCCGCAGGCATGATCGAGACACCGAAAATTGCTTATCCAGCTACACTGTATGGCCACAGATTCATATTTTGTGACCGCAGTGTACTTATCCTGAGGGAACACATGACTATCGAGATGACTATCGATGTGCAATACTGTTTTGTTGCTGGAATCACGATCTCAAGACCTCAAGTCCTAAGCCTACAGCCCTACTCCCATCCTATGTTTTTCCTTTGCTCTGACTGTCTCTATAATAAGCCGCTCTCGCACAACTCTAATTGTCCCACGGGGATAAATGAAAGTTTTCTGAATCTGAATCTATACATGAGTAATTTCTGTGGATGTTATCTATACATCCTAAAAAAATACTGTGTTGTTTTCTTAAACCATTCGCTGGGTAGTTGTGGACGTGGGGCCGATTGGGTTACGGTTACCAAAGAGTGGATGGCTGAACCATTAAAAAAAAAGGGTATAAAAACGGTGCCGCCATGCGAGTGTCTCACTGCGGCAAGCCCTGACAGGGGAAAATTGCTTCTTCTTGGAAAATGTTGGGAATAACATTTGCATACCTGTGAAGCAGCAGACAGCCACTTTCGGGGTAGCTTGTCACCCCGTTGCAGTGGCTTGAAGTAACAAAACATTCGCGGTCCCTTTTGAACACCGGCTTGGGTTCGCCATTTCGAGCGATTTGGGTTTCTTTTAACCCCGAGACTGAAGGGTGTGCTGCGGCTTCGTTTGTATTTTGAAAGTTAGCCATCCCATGTGTGGGGCTCCCGAAGCATCGACTCCTGTGGCGCGTCAGCAGGCAGCGCACGAACACACTCGTCACGCAGGTCACTCCAGCGTACACCCAGGAGCGCAAGTGCAGGTGAGATGAACAAATCGGTTTCTGCGTGCTCCTGGTACCGAACCCCGATTTTGGTGTACCGTCACGGCTCTTGGTTCACTTGCGTCCAGTCTACATTTGCAGGGATTGCTGCGCTCGAACAAACCGCCTCCCTTTTGCTCTCCGGTTTCACCGCAATATGTGTGACTGTTAATGACACTGACCATGACGTTAAAAAAAAAACAAAAGTACTAACAAATAAACCTGTGCGCGTCTACCCCATTTCCTCAACGAGGTGTTCAGTGGTGACTATTGAATGACTTGGTGCTAAAGCTAGCCTCGGCTGTAAGCTAAAGCGAGCTTGGGAGGAAGCAAACCAACCTTGGCGATGCCTCAAATCCAGTCCGGA
The DNA here is from genome assembly GCF_001891065.2 of Hippocampus comes. Taxonomy (NCBI): domain Eukaryota; kingdom Metazoa; phylum Chordata; class Actinopteri; order Syngnathiformes; family Syngnathidae; genus Hippocampus; species Hippocampus comes. Next base: position 655,304 of record NW_017808403.1, read on the forward strand.
CGCAACCTTTCATCGTTTCTCCATGGACTGAACCAGACGTTGGCGCAGCCAGCTCCCCTTCGTCGCCCTGCTGTGTTGTCGTCCCAGTCTCGTACCTGTGTCAGCAATAGTCACTTCCTGGTTCCCTTTGATGACGTCACCGCGCTCAACTAGATTCAACCTCGTCGAAAGCCCGCAATTGTTTGGTTTATGTATTTCTTGTCAGAAAGCATGATACGAAATGACTGCGCTGCCCGAGTAATGTCAGTAATAATGTGGCAGTGGCTGTTGGAAAATGTATATTATTATTATTATTATTATGATTATTATTATTATTATTATTATTATTAGTCCACACACGCAGATGGTGCAATCTGACTCTGATGTACCTTGACCGTGTAATTCCCCTTTTAATTTCTTTGGAGGTTGTTCTGGGCTCTTTTGTTGCCATTCGTTTATCCGTCTCTTCAATTTGTCATTTATTTTCCTCCCGCAGCCACGTCTTTGGAGGGT
>NW_017808403.1:659789-675255 GCF_001891065.2 Hippocampus comes
GGTTACGTTTACCAAAGAGTGGATGGCTGAACCATTAAAAAAAAAGGGTATAAAAACGGTGCCGCCATGCGAGTGTCTCACTGCGGCAAGCCCTGACAGGGGAAAATTGCTTCTTCTTGGAAAATGTTGGGAATAACATTTGCATACCTGTGAAGCAGCAGACAGCCACTTTCGGGGTAGCTTGTCACCCCGTTGCAGTGGCTTGAAGTAACAAAACATTCGCGGTCCCTTTTGAACACCGGCTTGGGTTCGCCATTTCGAGCGATTTGGGTTTCTTTTAACCCCGAGACTGAAGGGTGTGCTGCGGCTTCGTTTGTATTTTGAAAGTTAGCCATCCCATGTGTGGGGCTCCCGAAGCATCGACTCCTGTGGCGCGTCAGCAGGCAGCGCACGAACACACTCGTCACGCAGGTCACTCCAGCGTACACCCAGGAGCGCAAGTGCAGGTGAGATGAACAAATCGGTTTCTGCGTGCTCCTGGTACCGAACCCCGATTTTGGTGTACCGTCACGGCTCTTGGTTCACTTGCGTCCAGTCTACATTTGCAGGGATTGCTGCGCTCGAACAAACCGCCTCCCTTTTGCTCTCCGGTTTCACCGCAATATGTGTGACTGTTAATGACACTGACCATGACGTTAAAAAAAAAACAAAAGTACTAACAAATAAACCTGTGCGCGTCTACCCCATTTCCTCAACGAAGTGTTCAGTGGTGACTATTGAATGACTTGGTGCTAAAGCTAGCCTCGGCTGTAAGCTAAAGCGAGCTTGGGAGGAAGCAAACCAACCTTGGCGATGCCTCAAATCCAGTCCGGACGCAACCTTTCATCGTTTCTCCATGGACTGAACCAGACGTTGGCGCAGCCAGCTCCCCTTCGTCGCCCTGCTGTGTTGTCGTCCCAGTCTCGTACCTGTGTCAGCAATAGTCACTTCCTGGTTCCCTTTGATGACGTCACCGCGCTCAACTAGATTCAACCTCGTCGAAAGCCCGCAATTGTTTGGTTTATGTATTTCTTGTCAGAAAGCATGATACGAAATGACTGCGCTGCCCGAGTAATGTCAGTAATAATGTGGCAGTGGCTGTTGGAAAATGTATATTATTATTATTATTATTATGATTATTATTATTATTATTATTATTATTAGTCCACACACGCAGATGGTGCAATCTGACTCTGATGTACCTTGACCGTGTAATTCCCCTTTTAATTTCTTTGGAGGTTGTTCTGGGCTCTTTTGTTGCCATTCGTTTATCCGTCTCTTCAATTTGTCATTTATTTTCCTCCCGCAGCCACGTCTTTGGAGGTTGGCCACAGTGCTGAGGACCTGACATTTCTGAAGACCGTGCGCATCAGTAGTCACGGGAATATCAAACCATTTCAAGATTAACCTTGACTTTTGACGTGTTTGCCACTATTGTTTTCTTTCTGTCCTGTGGTACTACTTGTAGCCTCTTAACGAGGACGACTGACAAAGTTCACGTGATGCTAATTCGAGGATACACTTGGGTCGATCGTGTCCCTATGGTCTTTTCTAGGCGGATCGTCCTTTTTTTTCCAGGGCTGTTTCATATTTGTGTTTTTAAAATAAATTTGTTGAAGGAAAGCACAATTCAAAAGCCACGTCAGATGTTCATTGGCCAGTTTTCATTCAAGTTTTTACTTTTGTCAGATTCAAGTCATTTCTGTGGGTTTTTCTTTCAAAAACAGAGGGGTGCCAACAATTATGTGTACAGTGGAACCTCTACTAACAATTGTGTGTACAGTGGAACCTCTACTTACGAACATCACTTCATACGAAATTTTCTAGTTACGAAACGCCTTAACGGGAAAATATTGCCTCTTGTTACAAAAGAAATTTCCAGATACATACAGCTCTGAACTAATTTCAGCGAAGACAGCTCAACGCGATCTGGAAAAGTTTCCTGGTAGGAACACGCTGGTACAACATGGAACATAAAGTACAACAAATGGCTACTTTCAAAAGCCACTCATGATTCGCAGCAAAGGATTTATTTGGCTCCATGTAAGAGTGAATATTTGCTAGTGAATCCGCAGCCCAAAGACTGGCATAGTACTCCTTTCCAGCAGGTTTCCACCTGATACAAAAGCGCTAGAAGTCATGTCACGCGAGACTATTTCACTCGACGTCCTCCCTCCAGGCTGGCGTAAAAGGCGGCGTCCCTGCGATGCTCATGAAGCGGCATGTTCCGGCGGAGGCTGCGTATTTGAGCCAGATCGACCTCCACCAGCGCCACGCCCGCTCGCTCCCCCCCGCAGTCGGCCGCCACCGTCCCCCAGGGGTCCACGGCCAGGCTGTGGCCGTAAGAGGAGCGCCTGTCGTGATGCCGGCCGACCTGTGCCGCCGCCAGGACGTAACACTGGTTCTCGATGGCCCGCGCCCGCAGCAGCACCTGACGAATGAAACAGGATTGACCCTCGCAAACCATTCGTTTACAATGCACACACTTCATATGTTCTGGGTCGATTGAACCCCGGGCCCAGACATCGAACCATCTCAGGTACTGCACCTTTCATATGAAACAAGGGCAAAACAGACGAAAAATCCCCCAGTCAAATTATGACAACTGTGTTAACATCGCTTAAGAACACCTCCAACGCCAAGAAGACTGTACTTTTCAATCGGAGAAGAAGAGACGTCGAGCCTGGCAAAAAAAAGCCAGTGCCAAAAGAGGTGAAGAAAATGTTGTCTTTCGGGTAAAATATGAAACGGATTATATGGTGACCGAGTTTAAACACAAAGCTGAGTGGCCAGGACAGCAGCCATCTCAAAAATAAACAAACAGCAATTTGCTTCAACCCAAGAACTGGTGACAGTTCGTTTAAAGTGCACGAGGACTTAGTTGAACACGTTCAATGCGAAACAGAGCCGACAACACAGAAGGTGGCTTGCAGACAAAATGACATTGAGGGTCATTTTATTGCCATCAAATGTCAAAAAAAGGTTCAAATTGAGCCAAGAGTATGTAGGGGTGACGACCAGCGCAGGTCCTACCTCCCAGTGAGCGGCTCCTGTGGTCACGGTGAAGGCCGATGGGAACGTCAGGATCTCAGCGCCGCTCTTCTGCAACGCGAGTGAAAATTCTGGGAATCTCAAGTCGTAGCAGACGCCCAATCCGAGCTGACGAGAAAAGGCGACGACGTTCATGAGAAGGCCAAGTCAACGGGGGCTTGAGTGGCAGTGCGGAGAAGACACCTTGCCGATGGGGGTTTGGACGGGCGCGACCAGCGAGGGACCCGGGACGGTGAAGGTGCTTTCGTTGAGCGAGACGCCCTTCTCGGGAAGCTCGACGTCAAACAGGTGGCATTTCCTGTAGGTAGACACAATCTCGCCTGCATGGATACCAAAAGTGTGGCAACGTGACCTCAGCGGGTGCGAAGGAGTGCACGTGCAATTTAGGAAAACTTTACCGTGGTTGTTAATGACAACGTGGCAGTTGTAAATTCGCTGCTCGGCCTCCCAGTCGGATCCCCGTTCGTGGAACCCCCCCAGAGACAGCCAGATGTCCAATTTCCTGTGACAAGGGCGGGCCGTGACATAAAGGCGATTTTGACTTTCCCTTCGCACGAGCCGGTGATTCTACAATTGTTTGGTGAGGCCCTTTTGGCGCACATCCTTCAGGAGGTGACTTGAGCTAGCTAGGTCGTCATATCGCGCTGACCTTGTTTAGGCTGGCTCTCTCTCTTGGCGAGCGATCTGCACACTTATGAGTTGAAACCAGTTAAGAGCGTGGGGTCAAAACACACACACACACAGGAAATGCAACACAGCGCTCAGGCCGTGCTGCAATCCCATGTTGGCGTGGCAAAGGCAGTACAAGACCAGGGATGGTTTTGGAGAGGGCAGACCCTGTTCCGCATCTGGCAGAAAAAGGTTCCACAGCGGTGTGACAACCTTTCTGGCATTCCTGAAAGAATTTGATTGTGGATGTACAGTCTTCGGATAGTTGTTGTTAGCGTAGGGAACATTAGACATAACGGACGGGCAAAAGTTCCTCAGATCTTTCAATTTGGTGCCCGGACCATGATTAGTGACCAGCTGTGAGCACATTTACATATTGTGGCGGAAATGTGCGTGACAACAGCCGATCGCAGTCAATCTTTTCCTCCCCTTCTTTGCTTTGCAAGTTCAAGAAGTAAAAAGATAGTAAGGGTGAGAAGTATATAATCACCCGACTTCGAGCTAAACACAGCTGAGGGCAGCAAAATAGATTTCAGGCATCCCTTGGCACTATCGCCCGAAGATGAGCCTATTTTTGACAAGAGACGTCAATCACTGACCCTCTTCTAAAACGGCCCGTTCGGGACGCCAAGCTCAAAAGCCGGCATCTGTGACGGTCTGGGGCTGTGTTCGTGCCACTGGCGTCTGTGAAGGCCTCATTCATGCTGAAAGGTACAGCCAGGTTTTGGGGAGCCATATGCTGCCATCCAAGCAACGTCTTTTTCATGGACGCCCCTGCTTCTTTCAGCAAGACAACGTCAAAGCACATTCCAACAGCGCCGTCAAAAAGCGCGGGAAATAGATTGGCGTGCCTGCAGTCCAGACCCGTCTCCTGTTGACAATGAGAGGCACACTATGTTGCGGAACATGTGACAGCAGAGACTCTTGGACAGTTGAAGCTGGACATCGAGCAAGAATGGGAAAGAATTGCACCCACAAAGCTTCAAAATTTAGTGTCCTCAGTTCCCCAACCATTGTTGATGTTGTTCAAAGAAAAGATGGTGTCACACAGTGGTAAACCTGACCACGTCCCAGCTTTTCTGGAACATGCTGCAGTCATAAAGTTATGGATTGTTTGCTGAAAACAATCAAGTTTGCCCCAACTTCCTTGGAACTGGGTTAGTACCTGGCCATCTGAGTGTACCGCATCATTGTATGTCCCGCCAAGGTCTCCGAAAGCGCCAGGGTCTCTTCCCGACTGGAGCCGATATAGTCGAAAGCCTCGGGCAGGAAGGCCATGCAGGCGCCTCGCTGCTTTGCCTCCTCCAGCAACCCTTGGGCAGCACACAAGTTGGCTTGCTTGTCTGCGGTGACATTCAACTGACACAAGGCGGCGCACGGCCGACAAGAGCTGGACATCCTGCACAGAGAAAAGGTCCCAACATCGCCGAGCATGCCTCAGTCAAGGTATAGGCAAATACTTTCTCAAAGAAAAAAAAATCTTGACATGAGCTGCTGGGTTCTTCTGTTTCTGACAAAATTCCATCTGTCGTCTTGATATTGACACAGTCGTGAAGTCATCATAACAGCAAATACTCCGAACAAAAGCACTTTTGAAATGTCAATCGCTTTAAAAACAGGCTGAGCTGAACATGTCTCAATTGGAACATGTAAGAAGGAGCACATTTAACCCCTCAACTGAGTTCCTTTTACAACGCTGTTGTTTTATTTGCAAATATTTCAACGGGCTCGCCCAACCTGTGGCGTATTCCAGCAAGCAGATTGTGTGAAAACTCAGAGGAAAGTGACAATGAAATGAGGCAAAGTCTGAAAAAAAAAAACACTTGACAACTCGTGTTGTACTTGTTTTAGTGCCTCGCTTGTTGTTAAAGTTGTGCGTCTACTTTCGGTTATTATTGTTCGTTTCGGCTCCGGCAGTTTTTCAAGTGATCTGTAAGTAAAATGACATTGAGTCAACATTTTGAAGATTAGATGTGTAGGATCGAACACAATACCTGTAGTATAGCTTGCTTGTCCAAACGGAGAGCAAGGCACCAATCTCGACCGATGAGCTCAACGCGAACAACATGGGCTCAGGTAGTCACCTGTCACCTGTCACGCCATGTGAGAGCTTAATTGGTAACACGAGGAAGCATTTCTAGCCTCGCTACTCGAAAAACAGACACATTAACGTGTTGGTTTAGGTGTTGGCTCACTGACTTGATAGTATTTTCATACAGGCAATCTCTCGGGCAGCACTTGAAGTCCCAACGGGGTCTTTCCCTGTCAGCAAGCGAGATCCAAAATGGCAACGAACAGTAGCAACACGGCGTCCAAACCTGCCAACAGTACCGGAGGGAAACAGTCCGGGCCCTCCGCCGAACAGGTACTAACAGCGGTACCGTGGCCGGCCGTATTTCTCGTGTTTGGTGGCGGCCACTTTGCGTGGCTCCATGACAGGCTAACGCTAACGAGAGCTTGTCATCGCCACCACCTGTCCGGCGACTCTGTGCTTGTGTCGGCGTGAAATGTAGCGATCGACGAAGGCGGCTTCTTAACTAAATAATCTGACAATGGAGGATCCTTTAGTTGGAAAACGGAGGGATTTTCTGCTTTGGGGAACTGTCTTTCGTGCACACCGGCGTGGTAGCGACACTATTTGAAGTCAATGTACACTATCCGAGCCTACTAAGGTATTTGAAGTCCAACTGGAGATGGGCGTTATTTGCATCAAAATGCTCTGCTGCCAATCTGATCGTGCACTTTCTCAAGCGGTAGTCAGCAAACCACTAGGGGGCGAACCAATGGTTACGGCCTGGTTTGACTGCCTAAATAACAAGCTAGCGAGCCTTGCCGAGTCCGGTCGAGGGGAAAAAAATTACAGGGAAAAAAATGGAGGGAGATGAGGAGCCCCGAAAGGCTTTAGTATCTGTTGTTGCAAGCATAGTTATTCGGGTGGACTCCGATATCGGAGCCGCTTCTCTTCTAAAACAGGAAGCCATTCGTTTCATTGCAATACATCATGATTTCTATTGCGCTTTCACAACGGCTCTCAACAAAGCGCTTCCAAAACATTTGACATAAAAGGGTCATGTTGACAAACATCTATTCTTGGTCTGTCATGCGGGTTTGTTGTCTTTTTTTTTTTTTTGATTCATGCATTACTTTTTAGTCACTTGTAATGCCTAGTCGAGCGTGCTGTACAAGTCTGTGTTGAGGGTCGAGTGAATTCACTTGAGTGATGCTGTTTGACAGGTGGTGGCAACGTTTCAGAGGATGCGGCAGGAACAGCGCAGTATGGCCTCCAAAGCAGCGGAGTTGGAAATGGAATCAAATGAGCACAGGTGGGTCTCTTGCGCTCTTTTTCCACCTGTCACAGTGAAGCGCTGCCTTGCGCACGGGTTAGGGACCAAATTCCATCAAGAATTTCTGAGGAACTGATGGCAACCCCCCCAAAATCATGCCCTTAACAGAACGGGAAGAAGACACAAAACCTAAATCAGTGGAACCTCCTCAACGATAATGATACGACACTCCAAAGCATATCGGCCACCATCTCGTCAAATGATTCCACACTATGGCCCAGCTGTACGCTCTCCTAAAAATGTGCAAATGGTCTTTGATTTGTGTGTCTCCCCCAGCCTCGTCATTGACACCCTGAAAGACGTGGACCCATCCCGGAAATGCTTCCGTCTCGTCGGCGGCGTGTTGGTGGAGAGAACGGTGAAAGAAGTTCTGCCAGCGTTGCAAACCAACAAGGAGCAGGTAACGGACATGTCAATTCAAAAGAAGCCTTTTGTGGCCTCCCGTCGCCAAATCTCTCGCCATTGTCGGCGACAACCCGAAGGAAAACTGCACTGAAGCCGACTTCGTCTCCTTTTGTGTCCCCGCAGATCTCCAAAATAATTGAGTCCCTCAACACCATGATGCAGGAGAAGGGGCGCGAACTCACCGAGTACCGAGAACGCTACAACATTCGCCTGGTGGGCGAGGGCGAGGCAGACGCGCAAAGCCAGTCGACGGCGTCGTCCAAAGATAGTGAAGGAGGCGGCTCGAAAAGCGGAGCTGGTGTTTTGGTTTCGTAGGTTTTGGTGGGTTTGTTTGTTTTTTTGCCGGTATAGCTCTATGGGTCTCTCACATATTGGAAAAAAAGTTGACAAAAATCGAGGTTTCAAAATGGAATTTGCCTCCAGATTTTGTCCTGACAATTTCAAGATGTGACGTGCCCTACCAAATCCATTTTCTGTTTTGGTAGGTCTCGAATGTTGGATACAAGTGTGTTCATGTCGCTAAAGTAACATGGCAGCACAGGCACGGTCCTCACAATGCCTCACCAAAATTGTTCTCACAAGCTGCAAGAATAAAGGCGCTTTTCCTTGTCAGTACCCGCATGTCATGTTCTGCGTGTGTAGGGTCACACAATAGTGATTCGTGCAAATGTGGTAAGTCGATGAAGTAGGCCTACTTTTCTCCTGGAACTTGATATCTTTTAGCCTTCACAAATGCACCAATGTCCTGAGTTGCAGCCTATTTCACATCCCTTTTCGGTCACAGGTGTCAAACTCAAGGCCACATCCGAACCGCCACATCAGCTTACGTGCCCCGCCAAAGCAAATTATGCGCATGGACTTCATGTTTCCTTGCTTCAATATTCCAAACTTGCAACTCGTCTTCACATTTTAAAGCGTTGGGATTTTACAAGCATTTTTTTGTTACCAAGCCCCTTTTAAAACAAATGTGATAATATTGGAGCCGTTTTTACAGGCCTCTGATTTCAAAACGAGTTATCGATTGGCTGTGTGTATATATTATGTGGCCATCAGACATTTCTTTGGGTTTGCCGTCATAACGGCCCTCACACGGGCTCGGAGGTGGCCTGCAACAAAAAAGGAGTTGGACACCCCTGGCTGAAGCGCCCAGCAGGTGTAAGTGCAACCTCCAGTGGACAAAATATGCATCTGCAACAACAACAAAATTGTAACGTGTTCGGTGCCCGTGATCCTGGTGGCTTTTTATTTAAATAACCCTCAATATACGGTGCCATCTTAACATACCGTGAAAGGGTCCAAATCTGAGGTTTGGCGGTGTTGAAGCAAGGTTAAGAGTCCGAATGAAAACAAATGAGGTTAGGCGGTGTTGAAGCAAGGTTAAGAGTCCGAATGAAAACCAGTGGTGCTGGGTGCCAAATGCTGTTCAATGAGCACTGTCCGCGAATGGGTCACATGGCAGTTCAAAACGGAATATATATGGGAGACTGTTGGTGCGGAGTACTTTGGAACTTCAAGTTTGAGTTCACGTATGAGACAACAAAGGCAGACAAATTTGTCCCTGACACTCGTCACATGGCAGTTCAAAACGGAATACATTGGAGACTGTTGGTGCTGAGTACTTTGGAACTTCAGGTTTGAGTTCACGTGTGAGACAACAAAGGCAGACAAATTTGTCCCTGACACAGTCAGTGAAGAGACGTGTGTGTGACGTCACGACGCTCGCTCTCAGTGAGGCCCGAGCACGAACGCAGAACAAGACGCGCCTGTGGCACTGAGTTGCGGCCCCAGCAGCTCCACGGGTACTTTCTTTTTCAGCTGCGAACGAGATGTTAGACAAGGCTAAGCGGTACTAGGCTAGGCTAGGCGGCTCCCATCAGGCAATAACGGCGAAATATATCGAGACGCGATCTGATCTGGGCCACGCCTGCGCAGAAGGTCGGCCATCTTGGCTCGCGAACTACGGCAAGTACATGATGTCAAAATAGACATTTTATGCCTCCGCGGTATTTTAACAAGGTGGGTTCCGTCGGGCAGGACATCGTGTTGTTTCGCGTCACTTGGTGTGGAATGCATCTTTCCAAGAAATGTTCTGCCTTCCGCGTGGTGTTGAGCGCTCTGCTGCTGGTGGCGCTGCTGCAGCTCCTCTACTTGTCCTTCCTGACCAAGTTCCAGAGCAAACAGCAGCAGCAGCAACAGCATCAGCGTTACCGCTACCCGGAGCCCTTAGGAGGCTCCGGCCCCGGGAGCGCGGCGCACTCCGAGAAGAATTCGCGCAAGGAGCGCCTAAGATATTCCCTTTCGAGCGGAGGGATCTTTGACCAGAGCGGACAGTACCGCGTGTACAAGAACTTGATTCAAAAAGATTTCGCGAGCAAGCCGGGCACAAACGTCCTCACGCTGGTCACCCACACGAGCATGAACAACCTTCACCACCTGCAGGATCTTGTGGAGAGGTGGCGGAACCCGCTTTCGGTGGCGATCTTTGCGCACGGCCAGGACGTCAAGTTGGCCACGGCGCTGGTGTACGCGCTTGGCGCCCTGTGCCCCCGCGTGCAGACCCTGGTGGACTTCCACCTGGTGTGTCTCTCGGGGGAGACGGCCAGCTTCCCCGAAGACGACCACCGGCACTTTGCCGGCCTGGACGACTGCGCCGCTGTCTTCTCCCGGCTGGAAGCCCACAAGGACAGATACAGGAACTACGCCATGGGCGCAGACGTCCCCTACCCGAATAACCTCCTCCGGAATGTGGCCCGAGGAGGCACCGAGTCCTCCTTCATCCTCGTCATCGACATCGACATGATGCCTGCCGCCGATCTGCACCAGCAGTTCGTGGCGATGGTCGGCAGGCGCCAGCTTGCCCCGGACCAGGTGTTCGTCCTGCCCGCCTTCGAGATCCGCCACACCAGGAAGATTCCGGCCAGCAAGGCCGAGCTCGTGCAGCTCTACCAGGTGGGCGAAGTGCGACCGTTCTACGAGGAGCTGTGCCCTCGTTGCCAAGCTCCCACCAACTACTCGCAGTGGGTCAACAGCCACCTCCGCGACACCTCCGGCGGCCTGCAAGTGGCCTACACGCTGACCTGGGTCGACCCGTGGGAGCCTTTCTACATCGGACCGCGCAATGTGCCCCTCTACGACGAGAACTTCAAACAGTACGGCTTCAATCGCATCAGCCAGGTTAGGAGCGCCGACGCCGAGCAGGTTGGGTGTTTAGGGGGAGGCCAATGATTCCATCCCATCTTGAAGTTGTAAAATTTGCTTGGTCGGTTTTTTTTTGGAGGACAACAGAAATTGGAGAATATCTACTGCCGAAATCATGCCTTTGCTCCTCGTGAGGAAAATCGGTTCAGAGGCTGGATAAGGGATGGATCGAAACAAATGATTGTCCAATCATGGATAAATGTGATAATCATTACTTGTTCATTAATGGTGGCATCTCTACTTGGTGGACTTTCTATTTATTTATATACTGTCTCGATAAGCTCGGTGGTGAAGAGGTGCCGTCCACCTGAAGACCAATCGTTTTAGGAAACGTTGAAGTGGTAAAGCCACGGACGGGTTGGTTGCGATATGATTTCGCGGTTCGTTTGCCTTTTATTTTAGCGCGAGACCTCTCTGTGCTAAGCGAGTCAATCGATGATTTGCCGAAACAGTGGTTTGGGAAATCGATTTGAAAACGATTCAATTGTGGATGTCGTCACTGTTTCCTCTTCTGAGCAGGCCTGCGAGCTCCACGTGGCCGGCTACGAGTTCTCCGTGCTGAGCTCGGCCTTCCTGGTCCACCGCGGCTTCAAGATCCAGGGCGAGTTCCACGCGAGGAAAGACGAGGAGAACCGCCGCAACCGGCTCCTGTTCCGCACCTTTAAAGAGGCTCTGAAGAACAAATATCCAACCTCGAGCAGACGATGCTAAAATCGATATATCTCGACATATGTGTCTATATCGATCCGTCGATCGATATAGACACGAGTCGTGTGGGGGTTGCGGGGTGGGGGGTGCGGGGGCATCTTTTTGGGCGTCCTGCACCGCGACGTCCTCTTCATTGAGCAAGAGGAACCGCTCAGGCAGTGATGTCCGTCAGTGGCCACTAGATGGCAGCAGACACTCGTGAGACCTGCCTGACTACTGCAAGTCAACACTGTACTGAGGCATTTTATAGTTGTGTTGTATTTCTATTTATGGTCAAATGGCACATCCCTCGCTCACCATCTCGTTGGCGGAGAATAATCCTGGACTTCTATCGATTTCAACTGTTGTGTTGTTGCACTTTTTGGAGCAGCTTGACTGCTTTCTTTGCGACAAGAATGACGTTCCCACCGCAAACGGCGTCAAGTCGCGTCTTTAGCCGTCCGTCCAGCTAGCTAGCGACACCAAGTTCAGAAACAATCCGTCCACACACAATGAGTACCATCGGTTCTGGGATTTTGTTCTGGCGATTTGGGGGTTAGGGTTACATTTATGCGGCGACAGAAACTTTGTCAACTTTGGTGCTAGTTTCTTAAGCCCCTCTGTGGCATTTTTCTTTGTGTGTTTGCACTAAATGAGTGTAGAAAACTCGGTATGACAGATATGCTTTCGTTAAATGCGCAACAGGAGGTTTGGTTTCATTTTCAGGGAGGCTAAATTCCTACTGGGAATGACAAACATCTTGAAGAAAGCACGTCGACTTTTTTTTTGGAAGACCTGTTGCTTGTTGTTAAAACTGCTTGTTGTCAAGTTCGACGCCACTTTAGCCAGCACTCGCAACGAATATTTCACTCACAACACAACTCGAGACAGATTAACCCATGATTTGTCTCTTGGAAAAACTCGTTAAATCGGCGAACCAGCAAGGAGCAGGTCACACGTCTTGTCAAAAAAAAAAAAGCATTTTATGTTCGCTGCGTGGACGTGGTTTACGTGCACTGGTAAATCTAACCTCTGCTTCATTTCACTTGGTTGGTAGGCTTTGTTTACCGTACAACGATGTACATTTTCTCTATTTATTTCTGTCGTGTTTTGATCATTTTAGTGCTAAAGAAGGGCAGTCCTCATGTTTCCAAAGATGATGGTTTCATGAAACATTTGCAACACTCCATCATTGTTGTAGTCTGATTGTGTTTACGCCACACTTGTTTGGTAGGAAGGACTTTGACAAGTTGTCATCGCAAACTCTTAAAACTGCAAGTCATAAAGTAAAGTGTTTGTTTTGACTCCAAATGATTTCCCGCTTTGCGCCAGTTTATGCCACACAGCTGCCACTAGGTGGCAGACTGAACAACAACTTGAGCAAGTGAACAGAACTGCACAATTCAATCAGTCAATGAAAATGAATGAATGACAAGGTGGATGAATGCAAATGAAGAATAAAACTGCGTTGGGAAAGAATAACAACAACAAACCCCTAATTATTAACTATGCACCCCCCCACCCCGCCAAAAAAAAGACTTGAAACTAACAATACAAGCACAGCAGTTTGCGTTTTGCACCGCAGAAAACACAAAACCTGACATTTGGAAGTTTTTCTTTTAATTCGACGGCGGCGACCGTCCCAAAAAGGTTCCTTGGGCCGCTTCTGTCACCTGGCAGGTTGAGGTGAGACGACGCAACGGCGAGCTAGCAGGAGCAAGTTTCGCAACGAGCCTCCGTCGACTTCGCCTTCAAGACGGCGAATAAACGACACTTCTTACAAGGGTCGTCCTCACCAAGGAACTGCGAGGAGTAAATATTGGAGTGAAGAACAGAGAAGCGCGAAATCTATCGAGTACACATACGACACAAAATAGAATAAGATACTGAACTTAATAATGCGGCTTTTAACCCGGTGCGTCTTATGTTTGATAGACCCATTCACTGATGCTGCTCCTGTTAATACGGTGTACCTCAGGGTCATTCGCAATTGTCTTGCAGAGGACAGCGTTGTGAGCAGCACCCATGCCACGTCATCATCCCAGAATGCATTGCACTTGGACATGCAAATGAAGATTCGATCAAATATATTGAACTGGAATTTCTTTTCAAAAATGTCATCTTCTTGTGATGATACCAACAACCAAATAAATCGTATGGAGCGAATGCCCTGAAAGTGGGGCTTCCTTTTAATACGGTTCATAAGAGTGAAGTGACTTGACACATTTGTGTGGGGCAAGTTGAGCGCGACGGCCCCTCCGCTCTCCCCATGGCCGCTGATGGTTAAAAGAGAGGTGGTGGCGATTAGCATTTAAATCTTGACGTCGGTCACATAGCCCACCCGCTTTTGCCATCTGCCCCCGGAGTGGACAACTTGTGATGTTCGCTGCTTTGACAAGCTTCCTGAGGCGCCGTGGCATTAATAGTGTCTTAGCGTCCCCCTCGTGAGCCTGGTGGCACGCGACGCCCACTTTCGGCGGGCCCCGCTTGTCGCCGAACACTCAAGCAATCAGGTGGGGTTTTTTTTTTTGGAAGGGGGGGGGTGGAAACTCGGGGTCCTCGAGTCGCCCCGGTTGCCCGTGGTGGTTAATAACGTGGCAGAAGGCGCAGAGAAGCTCAGAGGGGGTGGCCGCTGTGGACCGGAGCAGGTTTGCTGGCGCAAAGTGGGGTTTAACTCCACCGGCTTATCTGGGTCACAGAGCTTTACGCCAAAAGCAATTAGGGCCGCCCTCTCCTGTGCGGGGTTGGCAGGAGGGCCTCCTCCCCGCCCAGCCATCTCAGGCCAAGAGAGCAGCTCTGCCTGTGGCCGGCGGGGGAGAAGCAGCAGGACGGCGCTATGAGCTGAGAGGAGGAGGAGGAGCCCCCCCACCTCCAAGATGGCGGTCCTCTTTGTGGGTGGAGGAGCCCAGAAACGGACTCGAGTCGGAGCACTCTGACTTGACAAATAGGACCCCTTCTAGTGTCCAAATGTTCACGGCCGCACCTTGTGCTTCGAGAAGAAATAAAAGGAAAAAGAAAGCAACATTCATTCCTGGCTCGTGGATGCGCTCGCCGTCACGGTCCGCGGCGAGCGCGGGGCGGTGTGGAGGTCCCAAGCGCAGCGAGGCAATGCCGGGGAGCAGGATACCTCTCCAAACCGAGAATGCCGAATCATCATCCGTCCATTATCCGAACCGCTTTTTCCTCACGGGGGTTGCGGGCTCGCCGGAGCCGATGCCAGCCTGTCTTCGGGCCGTCGGCGAGGCGGGGGACACCCAGAAGCCGTCGCCAGCCCATCCCAGGCCGCACACACAGATGAACGACCGTTGGCGCTCACAATCACACCTCGGGACAATGATGAGCGTTCCATTAACATGCCATGCATGTTTTTGGAATGCGGGAGGAAACCGGAGCACCCGCAGAAAAGCCACGCAGCCACGGGCAGAACATGCAAATTCCACACAGGGAGGCCGGAGCCAGAATGGAACCCTGCGCCTCTGCACTGTGAGGCCCGACGCGCTAACTCGTCGCCCACCGCGCCGCTCGAGCCGAGTCATCAAAGACACCAAATGAGCAAACTCCAAAAACAGCCGACGACAGAACGAGGACCACCTGGACAAGACACGAGTGGCCCCCGGGGAGCCGACGGCAAGACACAAAGGATCATTTGGATGGAATGTTGCCAAATGCGTTTGGCCCCTTCCAAAGGTTTGTTGAACTCCCCCAAATCAGAAGTCTCAAGGACGAGAGGTAAGGAGATGAGACCGAATGGGTCCTTCTGGTTTGTTTTTTTGTTTTTTTTTTGCAGGCACAGTCCCCACTGCAGCGCAGTAATAACGAGATGTGACACGAGGCTGGGCCAGAGAAAAGGAGGCCTAACAGATAGACTTAATCCTTCTCACCACACTAACACTTCTTAGCTTTGCACCCCTGCTGTCTTACCCGCTCAGCAACACCACCGAGGCGCGCGCACACGCACACACACACACACACACACACACACACACACACACACAAACACACACACACAAACACACAAAAAACGCACACACACACAGGTGAGTGCGCTTCCAGTCAAAGTCGCCATGCTTCACACTGTGCTGCTGACCAACATGGGAACCACAGCACACACACACACACACACACACACACAC
>NW_017808403.1:675299-677523 GCF_001891065.2 Hippocampus comes
GGGGGGGGGCTCCGTTACAATGAGCCCCCGTGTTGACACAACAAGAAGCGGGCGTGTGCCAACATGCTTTCGCACTTTGCGCGCAGAGAGCCTGAACAAGAGCAGCTGATCGATAGATGTCGTCTACAGGCCAGTCTTATCGGCCGGTATGATTGGTCGCGCCGTTTAGAAGGATCGGCTGCCCTCGTATTGCAATCACAAGCAAGTACGATAAACAAGGACATGAGCGATGAGTCTTGGAAAGACTTTCCGTCATGCGCGGGTACCGGTGTGCCGTCGTCGCGCCCAATGACAGCCGAGCGACAATGTGCCGAGTCGTCCGGCGGAGATCAAGCCATCGGCGGCGCGATACGATTCCAGCGACGCTTGTGCCGCCGGTGCAGATAATCGTCGTACCGGATCGTTTTTTTTCAGCGATCGATAGCAGTCATCGCAGTCCAACTTTGAGCGCTTGAAAGTGTCTGGTGCCGCGGAATATTGCTCACCGACAATTGTTGGAGTACGTGGAGAGCCGGAGCGACAATGATCATCGCGCCGCAGGGGTGTGCAACATTTGCAAAGAGCCACTCCAGATTGTGGAGGGAGTTGACGGCGAGAGGGAAGAAGCCGTTTGAACGTCTGCTGCTGCCGCTTGGGTAGCGCTCGCCTGAGGGGAGTATCGGGAAGAGGTGGTGGGCAGGGTGCAGGGGATCTTCCGCGCCCTTGTCTTGGTTTCTCCGGCGCCCTGATTGGACGATTGCCGCGTCCGACGGTCTCGGCGGCTCCCGCGGCGGGCCGCGCTTCCTCGGCAGCCTGGGCGGGGCCCTTTTTCATGTTGGCCTCCCACTTGGTGTGCCCCCAGAGATGCCCCGGAAGCCCGAAGGTCTCGACGGTGAGTGCGAGGGCCGGCCGCGGCGAAGCAAGGAGCTTCCTTTCCCCAAGTCCACCATCATCCTCTTTGCGGCCTTGAGCGTGTCCAACTCCAGGGTGGGTCGGCTGCAGCGGTTGTTCACTTTCGCACCGCCGCTGTCCGTCCGCACTCGCGATAATGTGACCGCAGAGAAGGCCGATTGTCTTGAGTTATTTGAACGTGAATACGCATCCGTTGAATCGGACGTGATTTGATCGGCCTCCAAACATGACGTACCCGTTTCCGTTTGTCATGAAACGGTGCACAAGCAAACCGTCTTGGGGCGCCTCACTTGAGCTTTGAAAACGTTTCCGCGGCCTCGCTGGAATGGTCAAGCCCGGCGCGGCTCTCACTCTAATTATCGTGGCGGTGGAGCAGATTAAGAGGATTTATATGGCAGATTAAATTTGAGTGCTGCAGTCACACAGTGGGCCGTCATCTGTCGCCGCGCACAACAAAGACTTTAGTGGTCCAAATCAATAAAAGCCACGCCGCGTGGAGACAGTGTTTCTTTTCACTGCTACCTTCACTTGGAGCTGACGTTTTGCACACGCGCGCAATTATTCCAGTCGCCCAACGAGTTGCGTTTATTTCTTGCGCCTTGGGAGACCCCGCCCTCCCCGCCCTCCTACTCCGCCCCACCCAAACTGCCACTTTTGACAGAGAAGATGCAGAAGGCGGCGAAACCCTGGCCGGCCTCTGCGCGGGCCATCCCGCCATCGAGGCCGCGGCGGCGTCTGCGGCAACAGGGGCCGGTCGGGCTCGGCCCGTCCCCAGAGGATCAGGGGGGAGCTAAGTCACCAAAGCAGGAATTAATGAGCATTAGGCTCTTAGGTAAGAATAAGCCCCACCTTTAATCCTAAACAACTCCACTAACACCTGTTACATGGACACAAACGGTACCGACTCGACGCTATATATACCGTGTCGTCTCCATCGGGGTGTTGGAACGGAGGCGCGTACTTCACGAGAAAAAATCTCACGCAACGCCAAACATAAACGTCACCAAACGTGTTTACGCACGGACAAAATTGTTGGTGCCCCTCCGCTCATGAAGGAAAAGCCCAAAAATGTTCGTTTTGTCACCAGATGTGGGTGGTCAAAGTGCGGTGGAGAAGGGAGAAAAAAGCAGAAGGAACCTGCTTGGCCAAACGATTCACAGTATTGAAGGAACAAAAAACAAGTCGGCTCAAGTCATCACGTCCGAAAGCAAATCAATTCAAAAAAGGATCGAGGAGGCAACAGAAATAAGGAGGCGCGCAGATGGCATCATCAACGGGGATGGGGGAGGCGGGGCTTACGTGCCCCCACGCACCTGCGACACCCTTCATCGGC
>NW_017808403.1:677575-683593 GCF_001891065.2 Hippocampus comes
GACCCGGTTAGCTGTTTTTAGGCACGTCACGAGGAAGCCAGAGGTGGGCCATCCGTCAACGCCGACGGGAGGTCCGTCGGTCCGTCACTGACACTCGCCCATTTTGCTGACGACTGACGGAGACGCGCCACGCCCTGTCTCGGGCGGTTGTTCGCGGGGCTGAATACAAGCAGGAGGGAAACGCTTTGCGCTTCCCGCGTGGAGCTCTGATACGACAATAAATGCAGACGACAACAAAGAGCATTTTTCGACGCGTGTCGAAGTATGAGGCGCTTGGATTGGATTTCCTCCCCCTTGGCCGCAATGCGGCGCGAGATTCTGGTTGAGGCAAGCCATTTGGGCGCTTTAGGAGTTAAAACAGCGGCAGGCGGCCACTTGTGTGCTCTCGCTTTACTAAACAGTTCCCGAGCTTGGCAAATAAGTGGATATGAAAAGTATTCCAAGTGTGTGTCTGTAAAGCTCTTCAGGTAGCCACCGGTGTTGTCATGATTCTGTTTGTGACCAACAGGTGGCACTGTCGGGCTCTCCCTGCAGCTGCGCACCTGTTGGTCGTTATGTAATTCGTTTGTTTGTTTAAAAGGGACTCCCGGCACGGCCACTCGCTGTCGGGTCAACGTTTGTTTGTTTGCTACTGTCATGTTTCTGTGACTGTTAGTTTTTTTTTTTTTTTTTGCTTCAGTCATGGTTTTGGTTTGCTACTTTGGATTCTTTTTGTTTTCGGGACTTTGTTTGTTTAGGGTTTAGTTTTCTGTGTTTTTATGAATACAATTCATCAAGTACACCCTCCGCTCCTCCCTCTTGCCTGCTTTTTGGGGTCCACCGCCACCTCCACCACGCAACGTGAGACGTATGATGCGGATATGCTGATGAATAGCGCACTCCATTTGCCATGTTAATCACATTGGATGTTTTTTTTTTTTAATCTGTTACACTATGATGGGTCCCCCCCCTTTTTTTCTCTTTTATGGTCGGTATCAGCGGTCCCTTCGAAGCACCCAATGCCATCGGACAGCAGTGCCCAAGTCCAGTCCTCGAGAGCCGCCGTTCAGCCCTTTTGAAACGTCTCCCTTCAAGCGGGGCGCTCGATGGAAACGCTCGGCTCATCGGCAAGCTCTGAGAGGCCCGAGAACGATGATCCCGATCATTGCGATTGAGTGGAGGGAGACATCGAAAACTTGGGCAACCCCGCCTTCATAAATCTCTTCATTTCAAGACACGAGATCGACTCTGTGACGTTTTATCTTCTTAGACAATACAGTGTGGATGCTGGAATGGATTAAACACATTTCAGTTCATGGGCCAAAGTCATTTTGCAAATTAAACTGGGGGGCGGGGGGTGCAAACCCAAAGAAATCCCCGTTTTCTGGAGGTGGGGGGGGGGAATCCCCCAGTTGTCTCCCAAATAACAATTGTGGCACGGCTCCGTCGACATTCCCGACGGTGTGGGCAAACAAGAAAAGCAGTAATCCCTGGCCAGCGCTGATTGGCCGGGCTATTTTTCTCAACGGCTTCAATTAGCCTCCAGCTTCTGGGTAAGCCGATCCCTCAAACAGCCACCATGATAGTGTCTGCGGCGAGCCCCGTGTCGCATATTGTCGCCCGTCCGTTCTGAATGTGGGCGGGGGGGTGATGTCTTTCCCCCCCCCCTCCCTGTGTGAGGTGAGGCATAAAACTAACACTCAGTGTCTTATGGAGGAGGGCGGGGGCGGGGTGGTAGCTGGGTGGGGTGCGGTAGGGTGGACCCGTCTGAGAGGATCCTCCTATTGAGTTGCAAATGAGCTTGTAATTAGCCTTTACACATTTGCCTGGAGGGATTAAGTGTGCGTGTGTGTGTGTGTGTGTGTGTTTTGAACCCATTTTCCCTGCCACGGTGTTAAGCAGATCATCCTAATTACTTCTCCTCCCAATTGCTTGTTAATTGTCTTCACTGAGGATTTATGCAGCATGCTGAGACCACCACGCACAGGCGCAGACCCCACTCGGCCCCTATTGGCAAAATCATTTGTTGCGGTCGTCGCCGTCGTCGTCGGGAGGCTCCAGTTGAAGCCACTCGTGCGTGACGCCAAGCGGGCCTCCACGCCCGACGCTGACGACAAATGAGTTTTGTTTGTATGTTGGGGAAAAAAAAGGGGGTGAGGAGGGTGCCGAAGAGTGCAGATGTTCCGATGATGATGATGATGATGATAATCTGCTTTGCCGTGGATCATCCTTGACCTGACGGCAACCTCCTCCGAGTCTCGGGCGACAAAGGTGGCTGAATGAATTGATCTGCGCGCTCTTTGGCGCGTGATCCGTCCCCGGCTCTCTCGATCCATGTACGCTGAGGCTAATCGTCCAAACAAGCCGATGAGCTGCGTGTGTCACCTCAGGGTAGGGAAGGGAAGGCTCCCCCCCCCCACTCCACCCACATCACCCCACCCCACCCCAGCCCGGTCCTCTAATCCTTCTTCAAACTAGCGCAGGGCTGCTAATTGCACGCCGCTATAAATACCTCCCGAGTCCAGGCGGCCCTGGCTTTTTCCGCCACAGCGGCCCCCCGCGCAGCATCTCTCCCTCGCCTCCTCCTTGACTTGCGACATGTTCCCGCTGCCCATGTTCACGGGCGAGCAGGTGGCCCGCGTGTGCGAGAACCTGGAGGAGACGGGCGACATGGAGCGCCTGGCTCGCTTCCTGTGGTCCCTGCCGGCCGGGCAGGCCCTGAACCGCCACGAGTCGGTGATGCGCGCCCGAGCCCTGGTGGCCTTCCACAGGGGCAACTTCGAGGCGCTCTACCAAATCCTGCAAAGTCACCGCTTCACGCGGGAGTCTCACGCCAAGCTGCAGGACCTGTGGCTGGACGCGCACTACCGGGAGGCCGAGAGGCTCCGGGGGCGACCGCTGGGTCCGGTGGAGAAGTACCGCATACGCAAGAAGTTCCCTTTGCCCCGAACCATCTGGGATGGCGAGCAGAAGACGCACTGCTTCAAGGTAACGTCGCCGCTGGGATGTTTTGCGAAGCTACCGTTTTATCATTGCCGCTGGTTTGGACGCATCGAAAGCCGAAGGATTTGGCCACCGACTGCCATCGGAAATCAAGTCTCACGCCCTCCCCCTGCCGCCAACATTGCGGCCTTTGCATTTTGAAAATTGCATTCTACGCCAATTTGAATTTGATGAACGGTTCCGTGTCAAGAACATTTGCGGAAGGCCAACTTCACAGAGGCGACAAAAGCACTCGCGCTCTCAAGCTATCGAAGAGCTGACACGACACGGTTGCAATTCAATCCGGGACGCAGCGCCACGATCACAGAAAAAAAAAAAAAATGCCGACCTTCAATCGCATCTGAAGGAGAGAAAAAAAAAAAAAAACCTTCCCTCGAGTTGTGAGCAAGCTCTGGCCTATCCCCGCTGATTTCGCAACGCCACCGTGGAGGGTTCCGACCTGGGTTCTCAAAAAAGTTTTTTTTTTTTTTTTAATTCAGGTAGCTTCAATCTACGGAAGAGGATTAGGGCCAATGAAGAAAAAAAAACACATTTGGCAAGATTCTCACTTTTATTTCAGAATTCTGACTTTAAAGTCTGAATTCTGAGATTAAAATGAGGTTCTTGCCAACCTTGTTTTTTTTTTTCTTCATTGGCCCTAATCCTCTTCCGTATTAATCAGTTTTGAGGAAAGGCTTTTTGGGGAAAATGATTTATTTCAGTCGATATGAGTTTCAGTTTTTTCCGAGTCACAAAGTATTGTGCAATAAAGTGAAGTCAACTCCAATTTTCAAACAAGCGTTTGACCTTCCTTCCTTCCGTCCGCTGATCCCATTAAGTGGAGAGTCAATGACTTTGAGGGCCTTCTTCCGGAAAGCTCCGGCCTAATACGACAGGCAACATTCAAAGTGCACCTGAACACGGGAAAAGAAAATGATCTCGCATGTGAAAATGTCGACGCGCATCTTAATAAAGGTTTGATAATGAGCGGCGCTCTCCATCAGATCGCAAAGAGTCCAATCGCCGATCGGTGGCCGCGCTTCTTCCCGTCTTGTTGGCGTCTTTGTGCCGAGGCTCCCCGCCGGACTAAGTCCCGGGCTTCCGTGCGAACAAAAGTAGCGCTCTGCTCATCGACGCCGCAAGACGGGAGCGATGGCGTAAACCTCGGTCGGGACGCTTTCAAACTCCGCCGAGGTATTTGCCAATCCCCAGCAGGGCTCGGCCGCCTATGAGCTCTTCTGTGGCGCGGCGACGATCAAGTCGGACCAAAATAGCCAGTTAAGCTCATGTGCAATAAGCCAACAACGGGCTATTTTTAGCCCGGCGGTTTCATCTCTCAATTTCACCCTAAAATGTCTGGGTTCAAAATGACCTTTGAACCCATGCAATCAATAAACGTCAACATCAATGAATGATGAGCACTCCGAGATCTGATGAAACGCTCTCGGGGGCACCCCCCCCCACACCCCCCCGGGGGTTCCGACTCTCCTTGCGCCTCGGGCCGGCTCCGGGCGAAACCCGTAAGTTTACGGCCTCTTCCTCGTTTGCCACTAGGAGAGGACGCGCAGTTTGCTGCGAGAGTGGTACCTCCAAGACCCTTATCCCAACCCGTCCAGGAAGAGGCACCTGGCCCAGGCCACGGGACTCACGCCCACCCAAGTTGGCAACTGGTTCAAGAACCGGCGCCAACGAGACCGCGCCGCCTCCGCCAAGAACAGGTGAGTGAGTCGGCGTTGGCCCGAGAGAGCTCCTTCCTTTCACCATGCGCACACGTCAAGAGTTGGGAGGAAAAAATGCAGCACCGCTTTGATTTTATATATGGATATAAAAACAGGACAACATCAAGCGTCACCCCACCGGATTTTTTTTCTTTTGAAAGGGCTTTTGTCCAAATCTTGCGACTGCGCCATGGGTCAGTTGAACACAAGGGCGGCCCCGGTTACGGCGTGACACTCGGAAGTAACTGAACAACGGTCACCTTATGACTCCGGTTTTTCCTTTCCTCGGTTCTGAATGCGGGGAAGAAGGCACCGTATATATGCGGCCCTCAAACAAAAATGTTTGGACACCGCTGGTGTGAGCCGATCCGAAGTGAGCTCACGCTGCCCACAGGCCGACAAATCAGAGCGGGGGCTCGAGCCCCCGATCGGAGACGAGTGGGGCCTGTCAACCCGCAATCATTTTCACAGTGGTGATTGTATGGCAAAATCGCCCCCCCCCCCACGTGCCCCTAGCGGTATGCTGGACGTCTGCTACCCGATGTGCAAGCTATTGGGTAACGGGGGATGGATGCTCAGGAAGTTCGGCTCGACTCAGAAGAGAAGCTTCCACTCGATTTCGATTGGCACTATGTACTCTTCTTTGTCTTATTCTTATTTTCAAAGCCAGACGACATAAAGTACATCATAAACACCAATTGATAGGAAAGGCGACGCACGCAGTTTCATTCAACCTTCATTGGACCGCAGTGATCCGACCGCGAGTGAATCGCATCGTCCATCGTGGAGGTTGAACCACACTTCAACAATTCACAGGCCAACTTTCGAGGGTCCGCAGGGAGGGTCCGAGTGTTGGAAAGGAAATGTGGCGAATACGTGAATGGGCTGTGAGGAAGATGCGAGGGCAAAAAAAAAAAAAAAAAAAAAAAAGGAAGTAAGGAATGGAAAGGGCTGCACTAAGACGCAGCCTCCTACCAGCCAGCCTGAGCGGAGCAGTTAAGGTTGACTTTGGGTTGAAAAATCCAGGCGCCGCCTCCAGGCTTCAGGCCCACGCTGAGCTCAGAGCTCGCCGTCAGACATGACCTGCATCAAAACAGGTTCGATTCAGAATCTGGGATGGAACAAGAAAAGCCCCGTTCACACGGCAACGTTTGGTCCGACGCAGCTCCGAAATAAATCCAGTCGAGCGTTCACATGTGCACATTTGCTCCGGCGTAGCTCCACTAAAGAGCTTATACCGGACCAAATTTGATCCACCTCAGGGAGGTGGTTTAAAAATTTGCTCCAGAGCAAATGCTCGTTTGCGACGCTACGCCGAAACAAATGTGCACGTGTGAAC
>NW_017808403.1:684335-694901 GCF_001891065.2 Hippocampus comes
TCGTCGTTTGCCCTGTTGTCTGTCAACAACATTGAAACATGGCGGCGGCCGCGATCTCCGACGACAGTTTAAACCGCGTTTTCAGTGTTAAGTCGCATGCTCGCACCATAATGTTAAGAAAATAGCATCCATTGATGTATCGAAAAAATTCAGCAAACTATTTAGCCCCGTTCACACGGCAACGTTTGGTCCGACGCAGCGCCGAAACACATCCAGTCGAGCATTCACACGTGCACATTTGCTCTGGTGTAGCTCCACTAAAGAGCTTATACCGGACCAAATTTGAGCCACCTCAGGGAGGTGGTTTAAAAATTTGCTCCAGAGCAAATGCTCGTTTGCGACGCTACGCCGAAACAAATGTGCACGTGTGAACGCAGCTATAGTTGAACAATTTTTGGGTTCGCGAGAGTTCGCCACGTCAGAAACAAGCCGTTTTTGGGCGCGCTCGGGAGCTCGTTCATATTTTCAACAATATTTCGGTTTGCCTTTTCCTCCCGCTAAAATTGACACGTGGATTATTTCCAATTTAGCGGGGAGAGAAAATATCCTCCGATGGCGGAATGACCGACCCCGGTCTCTCCAACCTGTCTTTGCTCCGAGCCAGGCTGCAGCAGGAGCCGGCCCTCCTGCCCTCGGACCGGGAGTGCCCCCCCCGCCTGTTGGTGCCCTCCCCTCGCAACTTGGGCAGCCCCGAGGCCAGCGACTGCAGCACGGAGACCGAGCAAAGGGGCGCCGGCGCCTCCACGCCGGACATCTCTGTCAGCAGCGACAGCGAATTCGAGTCCTGAAACGGCGTGCGCCAAAGACAAGCGCGGCCGTGCCGGCGACGGCCTCCGGTGAGGTCTGGACTGTCCCGTGACGGGGGGCCAGGATGTCACGCTTGAGAGGGGACAAAAAAAAAAAAACCCAAAACAAAGCAAGAAACGGCATGCGCTTCCACAAGCCCCGTGACTTTGACCGCATGGTCGTGGAAAAGGGCTCTCGAGAAAGAAGCCCTGTGTTCTTCAAGTGTTTCTTGTCGCAGTGCCTGGCTCCGCCGAGGTGGCAAAAGTACTCTCGCTCCGTACTTAAAAGTAGAAGTACGGAGACTTGTGTTCGAAGTATTCATTCACCTCCTTGATTGAAGTCAAAATTCACAAGTACAGACTCTGGGTTGGACTGAAGTACAATCAAATCATTTTTCATGTCGGTTATATCCCGTAGTCGTTTTGTCAACTTGCTGTCATGGGGAAAAAAATCCTGCACAAAAATAATGTCTCTTTTATTATTATTATAATTTTTTTAATGAACTTACATAGTGTGTTGACTAAAAAAAAAAAAAAAAAAATAGCAAAGCTTCACCATACTTTGTGAAGCGTATCCCCAAAAATTCTTGTAGCGAGCAAGCGCTCAAAGCACAGCGAGCATGTCACTGCCTTAACAGGAACCAACTCAGGGCACCCCTCACCATGTTTACCTGCTGACGT
The DNA here is from genome assembly GCF_001891065.2 of Hippocampus comes. Classification (NCBI taxonomy): domain Eukaryota; kingdom Metazoa; phylum Chordata; class Actinopteri; order Syngnathiformes; family Syngnathidae; genus Hippocampus; species Hippocampus comes. The sequence continues at coordinate 685,802 of NW_017808403.1, forward strand.
CACGCCACGCGTTGGTTTTTTAAGGCCAGTAGGTCGATGATCGGAGGAGAGTCTCAGCGACGCGGGCCACCGGCGGACGATCTTTCCTCAAGAAAAAAAAAAAAAAGGAAGCTGTGTTCATGTCAATAAATGATATATATTTCGATCCAAAGTGAGGTTGCTTCAGTGTGTTTGTCTGTCCTTGACTGGCGCCGGGGGCCACGTGGTCAGATGCTTGAGGAGGAACCAAATGCATGGAAAGGCGTTACATACTTTGGATACAAAAAAATAAATAAAATGTAAGCGTATACTGTTACAGTTACAGAAGAAAAAAAAAAACCACATACTCAGATTACAGGTACGTTTATGAAAAATGTGGATTATTTTGCAGGATTACGTTTTGACTGCAGGAAGAGAGACGGAGCAGTTTGAGTCCTTGGTCGACCGCCGTCAAAAAACAAGCTTTCCTGGAGTTGACTGTTTCACTGTTAACAAATTGCTCCCTCGTCTTCCTGCCAGTCGCTTTCGGTTAGCCCACGATGAAATGGGACAGGTTGATTTTAGTGTGGCCTGTTTGGAAAGTGACTCGAAGGGAGAGACGGTGGCTGTTTGAGGTCACATATGAGGGTCATTCAAGAAATAAGGTGAATTTTTCAGTCCAAGGACTTCTAATACAGATACAAGCTGACTTTTTCTCTCTGTCTCTCTCTCCAAACGTCGTCTCCCAGCACCGTCACACACTTTTCCCATCTGTGCACAAGCTTCCGTATTCCCTCAGCATCAATTTCTTTGGACCGATGGCTCAGCCGGTCGCTCACAACACTTTCGACTTCATTGTCACTTGCAAACTTGGTACCTCCCGTGAACGCTTTGAAGGGGAAAGGTCTGGCCTGGAAGGGGGATAAGGGAAGTCAAAAGTGTTGTGAGATCAGTCCAAACCTTCGATGGGAACAGTGTGTGACAGTGCTGGGAGACGACGTTAAAAAAGTAAGCTTGTATCTGTATTAGAAGTCCTTATAGCGAAAGATTCACCTCATGTATTGAATGACCCTCGTATATTCACTGCAGGACTTATTTATTCATTTTAAATAACATCGACCAAGAAACGTGCGAGCTGTCGGACTCACCCAGGCTGCTTGAGGAGCTAGCAGGCTAACACCAACCACTAGCTAGCCGCAACGACTTCACGAAATTCCGCCATGAATGCCCAAAGCTTTACTATTTAAACATGATATTGCCGAACTCATCTGCTAAATTTGTCACGGGGAATCGCCCCCCCCCCTCCACCCCCCTCTGTGGTAATAGCTGTTATGCATTTACTTTGAAAGCACCTAACAGTATGTATGCGGGCTAAATGTCGTTAGCTTAGGAGACCTAGGGGGACGTGTTGCGGCTCCTGCTAAAGCTAGGTTGACAATAAAATGTTGCCTGCTCAAAACCCACTGTATCTTATTTACCCACATTACGACACCCTCCATTTCACCCCCCCCCCCGTTGGTGACGTCACATACCGTCGTATCAAAAAGACGAACGTGTGTGCGTGTGTGTGTGTTTGGGACAGGGGGATTCAAGCCAATGTAACTCCTCTTTCTCCCCCCCCCCCCCTCCCTTTCAACTTTTGACAAAACGCCGAATGGTTTGCAGTGTTTGATGAAGCTATGAAAACAAATTTCCCCTACGAGATGAAGTTATGTCTCCATCCATGTCTGCAGCATGTCGTGTGCCTCACAGTAAGCTGTGCTTTGCATTTGAATTGCGGGGGCTCAGGCTTCCAAAGTCATGCACATGAAACAACCATAGGAAAAGAAAAAGAGCAGACAAATATCAACTACATTAACGATACATCATATATCAACGATAGAAATATCAGCTATATTGATTTGTTTGGAGGCTGGCAACGGGTTCAGGGTGTCCTCCGCCAACTGCCCGAAGACAGCTGGGAGAGGCTCCAGCACAACCCGTGACCCTAGTGAGGATAAAGCGGTTCAGAAAATGAATGAATGAATAGAGAGAGAGAGAGAGAGAGAGAGATGACATTTTTTGTCGATTAACCGATACGTTTATTGCCATATGGATTGTTGTCAAGCTGAACAAAGAAGTATCCGCACTCAGTTTGCTACTGTGTCTTGATGCAGGCTACGACGGTAGAGCCAAGTATTTTCTGGTGCGGGGAGCGCCGGGGCGTACTTGGTGTCAACACTTTGAGACCCACTGGCATAGATTCGCGGCTGGCTGGCTGGAGCCGCACTCAAAAGAAGAAACATGAGGCAAAGGAGGCGGCGATGCTGGCGTCCCACCCAAGCCGGCCTCCAAAGCGGGCGGGTCTACAAGACGCGCCGAGTTGCCGAGACTGCGCCGACCAGGTGGGCAGCACATCGGAGTTGTTAGCGGAACCAAGATGGACAGCGAAGGCCGGAGAGTGGTGGTCTGCGACAACGGGACGGGGGTACGTCAAAAACTTGCCGAGAACCTTCCTGCGCATCGGAGCTCTGACTTTATGTGCGTTCGGACGAGGTGAGAATGCGGCGGCCTGTCCGGACTTGTTGCTTGCTCTCTGGGGCCGGGCCGTCATTGGCTGGGAGTCCGGAAGTGCCGTCCGTCTCAGGTGCCGCTTTTTCAGGAGGGGCTGCTGGCTTCGCCTCGGAATGCGCTGCCGTCTGCCCCTCGGGCGAAAGAAGGAAGGAAGGAAGGAACACAGCGCGGCGTTCATGGGGCCCAATTTGGAATTTGAAGCTCGGCCTTGCACGCTCAACTGAAATGCTCTTGTGCGCTCCGCTAAAACGTTCAAACTCATAGTCACTACAGTGAAACACTGTCAGGCTGACTTCTGAAATGCTGTCGCGCACTCAGGCTTTTGATTTTTTTTTCCCCACTCGGCAAACAACCGACACACTTTCACACGCTCAATCAAATGCGCTCCAGGCTACGAAAAATGATCTACTCATCGACTGCTCATGACTTCGATACGTATTCCAGTCACGCGTATTCGATCATGGGCCCCATTTCCGTGCGCATCGCCTGTCGAGCTCGCGCAAAGCGGAATCCAACTGTTCACCTGGACGGACTTTTCTTTGATTGGGGATTTTGCTTGACAAGCACAGACGGAAAAGGGCGTGTGCGCCGTTGTGGGACGGGACTCCTGGGAACATTGAGGCGTCGCGGGAACAGAAACGGACTCGCTGGGGTCCGTGCGAGATCTTCGTGTTCTCTCGTTCGCGCTTCAGTTTAATTCCTGATGCACTTTTAGTCGGCGGCCATTCTCCCGTCTCGGCTTGTGGCACATCCATTTGCGTAAGTGGTGAAAACTCACGCGGCCGCCGGAGAGCTGTGGTCCATGAATTCTGAGGAATGCCTGCAAATACCAGATGGCGGGCTTGCCCTGAGATGTGAATTCCGTCGAGATCCATTTGGAATATATGTCACACTTTTTCGTAGGACTGGCGAAAAATGCAGATTGGCCACGGAAACCCCTCATTTCAAGAGCCGAGCGGGGCACTTCATGAGGTGCGCATAGTAGCGTGCTCTTTGGTCCGCTGCAAGATCTCCCCTTGCGGATGATGTAGTTGGCTGCACATGTGAGGTGGGCAATGGGAGACGCCCTTGCACCCCCCCCCCCGATCGTGTGCTTGTGTCACAAAGCCGCAAAAGGACACGATGACGCTCAAATTTTCACGGCAGGCGCGCCGGCTCCCTTTTTGCAAAATCCGGCCCTACGTCAGTCATGGAAACGGTCACCTCTGGGCAATTTTGGTGCTCTTTTCGAATGGTCCAAGATGCCACAAGGTGGCGCCAAAGTCCGAATAAAAAGTATTTCACAGTTGGTCCCGACGAGAACATCCATGTGCTCCATCTCCGCATGAAGGTTTTGTCCAAATCAAACCATGAGCAAGACCTCATTGCTTTTGTTCATTCCATGCGCGACGGGCGCCTCTCCCGCAGTTCGTCAAGTGCGGCTTTGCTGGCTCCAACTTCCCCGAGCACATCTTTCCCGCCATGGTGGGTCGCCCGGTCATTCGATCCACCACCAAAGTGGGCGACATCGAGATCAAGGTAAGGGAGAAGGGCGAAGCCCGGCAAAGGTCGCCGCAGCGCCTCCCTCCCGCCTCCTCCCGTCCCGTCCCGTCTCGTAGGACCTGATGGTGGGCGACGAAGCCAGCGAGTGCCGCTCGCTGCTGGAGGTGGCGTACCCCATGGAGAACGGGATGGTGCGCTGCTGGGACGACATGCTCCACCTGTGGGACCACACCTTCGGACCCCAGAGGCTGGACATCGAGCCGTCCCGCTGCAAGGTGAGCCGAGAGGCGCCCGGGCGCGCAGAAGCGCAGCGCTAAGACCTTCCCGCGGCGCGCAGATCCTGCTGACGGAACCTCCCATGAACCCGACGAAGAACCGCGAGAAGATCGCCGAGGTCATGTTTGAGAAATACCAGTTCCACGGCATCTACGTGGCCATCCAGGCGGTGCTCACGCTCTACGCTCAAGGTACGGCACGCCGCCGGCGTCGTGGCGTAGCCAGCGGACGTCGTTCGACTTTTCTTTCAATGCGCCGTTTGAGAGGAGGGCATCCTTCCACTTCAATGTCCGACAACTTCCATGACGGAGCGTGAACCTTTGACATTTTCCAGAAATTTCACCCCAAAGCCAAACATCCCAAAGTTTTTGAGCAATAGAGAGTGTGTTTGGCTTGTTTTGTGTTATTTATTTAATGCAAACCGAGTTGAACTTCCCGAGGATGTGGATTTTGGCCTCTTTGAGTCATTGGCCACGGCTATTGGCATCAAATTGGGCCGTTTGGCCTTTTGAGAAGCCACGCTGGAATTTTTGCACTTCAAATGTTGTGGGCTGTTCAACAGTAGTTGTCGTGGAGGTGCGGATGGTTGTCTTTTTCTTGAGGGTTTTTTTTTTTTTTTAAACTTATTGTGAGCACTTGAGAACCAGTTTGAGGAAAAAAAGACTTGCGCCCGCAGGTCTGCTGACGGGCGTGGTCGTGGATTCGGGCGACGGCGTCACTCACATCTGTCCGGTGTACGAGGGCTACTCCTTGCCGCACCTGACGCGCAGGCTGGACATCGCTGGGCGGGACATCACGCGTTACCTCATCAAGGTGTGGGCAGCAAAAACAAACCAAAACAAAACATGTCAGCCATGCTTGAAACACATCTTAAAAAAATGAGGAAAGCTGTTGACTTGACTCCTAAAATAAGACAATTAATTCCACATGTGGATTTCAACAGCGCACTTCCTGTCTCGCCTCACGAGTAAAGTGTCCGCGTCCGTCCAGTGAAGACCGAGAGCAACACGAGCTGTGCTACCGGTGACCTAAGATTGTACGAATGAATAGCTAGCCAGCGCTTCACGACGAGTGCTGGCGGCACGCAGATGTCCACTCTTGCCCGGTTTTGATTCACGAGCAACGGACATTGGGGACATTGGACGCGGGCATAAATGCCGCCTTGAGTCCGTTGCTACGCCACAAGCGCGCGTCCGCCATCTTTGATGCCCGCAAAACTAATGCAAGCTCACGGAGCGAACGGCATCATCAAGTGACGAGCTCCCAAAAATCTCATACCATGCTTGAAAGTATAGTTTAGCTTTAACAGTGCGGCATCAATGAAAACAAACAACCCCCCCCCCCGAGCCCCACCCCACCCTAAAATCCTCGTCACTTTAGTGCGTGTTGTAATGGCAACGGTGTACGACTTGACTTTGAGTCAGACCTTATACCAAGTCATGACTTGACTCAACATGCTTGGAATTTATTTTGGGCCTCGGTTGACCCGTTGGATCCCCCCCCGCGCAGCGCGCGGCAGCTTGGGACTTGCTTGAAAGGTGTTTGGCCTACTTGCAAGTCGCACACTGTGACGGTCTTGCACCCCTGCGGCTCGCTTCTTCTTTCGCACCGCGTTCGGCCGACTCGATACGTTGCTTCTGCGCGATCGTACGAGAAGCAAGACATAGCGGTGGGAAAAGTTGACACGGCGACATCATGTCCTTGACCCCGTTTGTGACCCCCAGCTCCTGCTCCTGCGCGGCTACGCCTTTAACCACTCGGCCGACTTCGAGACGGTGCGCATGCTGAAGGAAAAGTTGTGCTACGTGGGATACAACATCGAGCAGGAGCAGCGTCTCGCCACGGAAACCACCTACCTGGTGGAGTCCTACACGGTAGGCCGGCCCTTCACCGACACTCTTTGATCATCCCCGGGTGACGTCCAATCAACGCGTCCGCCGCAGCTCCCGGACGGCCGGCAGGTGATGGTCGGGGGCGAGAGGTTTGGCGCCCCGGAGGCGCTCTTCCAGCCTCACCTCATCAACGTGGAGGGGGCCGGCGTGGCCGAGCTCCTCTTCAACACCATCCAGGCGGCCGACATCGATCTCAGGTACGCGCATATTTCTTTCCAGGTACTTTCTGGTCCCCCGAGGGAAATTTGTCATGGGCGCTCAACCGCTTCTGCGGTGGACAGTCGGCAGCGTCGTCATCCACACACACGGAGTGAAGCCCGCTTCTGATGCGTTTGCAGGGCAGACTTCTATAAACACATCGTCCTGTCTGGGGGAAGCACCATGTACCCCGGCCTCCCGTCCCGACTGGAGCGAGAGATCAAGCAGCTCTACTTGGAGAGGGTTCTGGATGGAGACACGCACAAGTTGGCTGTAAGACGCCACAAACATTGGGAGCGTGCGCATGACCGCCGCGTATGAGCGGCCAGTCCCGATCCGTTTGGAAAATGGGGCCGCTATCGGCTGAAATAAATTTCATCAAATTGGGGTGGGGGGGGGGGTTAAAGCTGAAATAAGTACCTGAGGGTCCCCTCATAGTCTTGGGTTCTAAAAGTTGAACTTCGTCCCCGCAGAGGTTCAAGATTCGCATCGAGGACCCCCCGCGCCGCAAACACATGGTGTTCCTGGGCGGCGCCGTGCTGGCCAACATCATGAAGGACAAGGAGTCCTTCTGGCTGAGCAGGGCCGAGTACCAGGAGAGAGGCCTTGGCGTGCTGCAGAAACTGGGAGGCGGCGTCAGATAAAAGCGCCGCCGATGATCGTTCATTTGAAATAAACCTTGACAAAAGATAAGATAAGATAACCTTTATTTGTCCCACACACTCGGAAAAAGCGTGCTGATTCAACTCCTGATTCTGAAGGGGTCGTTATATCAATGACTTAGTAAATAAGTCTTAGTCTATTATTTGTGCTCGTTAGATAGATAATACTAATCTGAATTGGGTGTTGAATCGTGTTGTTGCGAATGGGGGGGGGTAACAATTTGCACGACACACGTGCTCGCTTTAGTGGCCATGCCAGGCTTGTTCTAGTAAACATTAATGACTCTTATTACTGGGGGAGTTGGGGGGGGGCAGTATCTGTCCCCATCTAACGGTGAGTTTGAGGGTAACGGAATGAATGCGCGGTCCGATGTGGCCCCCTGGTGGCACTGATGAACAATTGGATCGGGACATCAGAGTTGGTGGAACCCACCGACAGAGCAAATGGTGGCCCACTGAGTGAGCGGATTTGTTGCTCAACGTAAGGACAAGCGGACAGAATGGTCAAGAGAAAAAGTTGCATAAAAATCGTGTACGTTCCACAATCGAAACGCAATGCAGAAAAATAATAAACCATACCGCAAAGCGAAACTTGCGGAAAAATAGATACATGCCTTGCGACTGGCGAAAACGTCGGGAGGCTTCCTTTAGTCTCCCCGCCATGAAATGCGTTTTTTCACTTCCTGTTAGACGCCTTCGGAGTGCGCGGACTAAAGGACGACTTATGATTGGCTCTTCGAAAGACTGCGGCGGGGGTGTCTCAGAGTTAAATAGCCACTAGAGGGAGCGACTGCTGGTTGAGAACGTGCAGATCTCGCCGCCATTTTGAGGACTTAATTCACGTCACTTTTTTTTGCAATTAGAAATGCAGGGAAGGGCCAAGGGCTTCACGTACATGCGCACGGGAGCACACGATGTTGAAAAACACTAAATAAAATTCAACCACAGAAAAAGCAGATCATCAGAATTAAGTTTTATTCTTTTAACACAAAAGGTATCAGAATGAAATCAAAGAGAAATGCAATCTCGCGGCTTACAACGATGACAATTCATTTCGCACCTTGATATTTGGGTTATACAAGATTTCTATAGTCACTCGTAAAAAAGAAAACCAACCAAAAAGTGAAATGTGTATATAATATGAGTCAGTAACACAAAACAAGTGTTATGAGGCTTGTGGATCACAGTTAACATCTACAATTAGTGTGTGTTTTACGTACCGCTTTCTGCGTGGTCTCTTTTTACCCACAAAGCAGCCACTGCACAGTACACTTCACAATTAGTTAAGTGACAACGCAACGCAGTCGTCACCAGGCAAAAGTTGGCTACCTTTGTTGGACCTTTTTGTCTTTCACATTCGAGGTTGGTGCAGTGTGCTGTTGAATCTTAGGAAAAGACGCACACAAACACGGTCATTGTCAAACAATGGCGTACAAAGGGTGTCCCTGGAGTGTGTGAGTACCTCGGGCACGATAAACGGCACCCCGCCAGGATCTAATCCGGCTCATTATGTCTTCATAACCTTTAGCGTCGGACTGATTTTCATACAGTGTGGATGGCCGTGGCATCCCAATGGAAAATCTGTCACAATGGGACCAAGTGGAAACGGGCGATGACCCAGAGAAGACGCGCAAAAGCCACAAACGACTGAGACTGGTCATATCCAACACGAGATTTGGTACGCAACTAAAGCGGGACTTTGTGAAAGGAATCGGATGAGATGACGCCACACCTCAATTCCAAATCGACCGTTGGAATCTATGCTGCTTTGTCAATATTGAACCCTGTTCTCACCAAATTATGGAACAAGTGCCTTCCATTCCATCGGCCCCGGCGAGAAGCACAAACAAATGCCGCCGGATGAGCGGAGCCGGACGCCGGCTCGGCGCGACGGCTACATGACGTCCACGAAGAACTCGCTGGGGTTGCCCATGGCCAGGTGGAAGGACTGGCGGGACGCAGTCAGCTCGGGGGGCACGGAGCCCAAGTCGCGGGTGGGCGGTGCGCCGGGGGGTCCGGCCGAACTCGAAGAGAGGGGCGGCGGCAGCGTCGGGTGCACAGCCGCCGCCGGCAGGGGCT